>NC_134037.1:195357246-195409746 GCF_965140245.1 Athene noctua
GTGGTATCCCTGTTTCATAGACAGAGAACTGAGTCACCAAAATTAGTTACAGAGGACACTGAAACAGCAACCAGTACTTCTGAGACCCAGTCTCAGAGCCCACACCGCTTGCTACATAAAAGATAGGATACGTTGTGAGAATCTTTAGAAATGCATTGAACCAGACCACGTTTTTCTCTCTCTTTCCTCTTGTGTACTTCTAAGCAAAGAGTTCTGTTTTTACTCACAGCCTCCTGTCACTTGTCCCCTTCTAAGCATTTCCCCTTTCCTCTCTCTTATTAATAAACTTAACTCCAAAAATCTTTTCTTGCATCCACAGTAGAATGATGATCCTCTTTGGCATGTCCGCTTATGACCATAGAAAGTACAAAATGAAACTTCTGGTTGCGAGATTTTTGTCCTAATGTGTCTAGAACTTGATACACTCCTTTTTAACCCCTGGTAGGTGAGAGCAGATTTTAGAGTTCTGCAATACAGTAACTGCACATAATAGATTTTCTGCTTATGGAGATGCACTGTCTTACTGAAAACAGTCTGTTTTCTGTAAGCTGGAGCATTCATTGGTTTGTAGGGAGTATCAGGAATAACCTTTCTTTAAATGTATAATATAACAAGAACCATCAGCATCAAGACATTACCTAGACAATCTCCATCCACTCATCCTTAAATGCCAGGTTGTTTTGAGCCAATAGCCACGATGCTAATGGAAAATTACATACTGATATCACAAGTGCCAAACCTAGAGGCTGAAGCAAAGCCCACTGAGGCCAGCAAAAAGTGTTCTGTTGTTGTCTACAGTCATAAAATCAAGCCCTGAGTTTGAGGAAGACATAAAATAGCCAGTAGATTAGGCAGGGAAGGGATTTACTCCACCCTCTGAAATTAGTAACACTCTCAAATGTATTTACTTAAATTACTTTACAAAGACTCCAATAAATGAAAACTGTATGCAGACAGTAAATCTTTTAATAGAATAGTTTGTTAATATGATCAGTGTTTGATTATAGGTGCTGGTGGTTTTTTTTTGGGGAGGCACCATAATATTCTGAGCATGATGTCAAAAGGAATGAAAAATAGTCCATTGCTTATTTATCTGGTTTTTATGATAGTCCTGCCTAGGTGTCTACTTCTTTCTGAAAGAATTTAAATCTAGATAACGTCTTCAACTTAGTTTCAATAGAACTGACCTAGTCATTGAACAAAGTCTAGGAGAAACTGCTAGGTAAAACAATGTGAATTAGAAATATGAAGAATTGCAACAACTAACATCTTTCAGCAATCTACTGGGTTTAAGAAGAAGAAAAACAAACCTATATAATGTAAGAACTAATTATAATAGAGAGTTCCAATTAATTGTCGCTGAAATTGATTTGCTGAGAGATGGAGATACCATGAGGCAATTTCAACAATGGTTAGTATAAAAAAAAAATGAGTGATAAGAATATGATGAGGACAGAGGTTCAAATATTATTGCTGTTAAGTAGTCACAAATTAAGCTGGTTATATGAAACTTCTGTTATCTGACTGGGTCTAAAATTTTATGTTGCAAGACTCAAAAGAAAACAAAATTTCATTAAGTTCTTTTCCTATTTATCACTCCAGTTATTCTAAGAAATATGCTGGGGAAAATTTTCTTCATTTTATCATTTTTGCCTTGATGCAAACAAGAAAGGAAGAAAGAAGGAAAGATAGATTCAGAATTAACAACCAGTAGTTAACTAAGCATTTTTCACTTTTATATTTTTCGCAGAGACTTGTTTCTGGAAAAAAAATTATTATCCTACTAGAACACTATGTTTCTCTCTACATAAACATTTTTATCAGAAACATATATGTATTTCCTAGTACATATAAGCGAGCACCCAATGAAAGCTGGTAACAGTGGAAAATATTTATTCAAATACTGTTATGAAAACAGACCTAGCTAACCTTTTTATATATATAATATTTCCTTGCAGATGTAGCACACCCTCCCATGTATAGAAAATACCATTTACACATTTCTAGGAATGGTCTGTATTAATGGCATTGTAACTTGAACTAGTTTCAAAAAAGATGTCAGATGAAGAAACAAAAAACAGCAACATCTCTATGGCAGAAGGAGGTTCACTAAGAATGTGGCCACAGACTGTTGGAAGTCCAGTTGGCACCAACCATGTGAGTAAACTCCTCAGACACAAGGATTCCCTCAGGGAGAGAAAAACAGACAACACATCATGTAACCAACCAATTTAACCTTGTTTTACTAGTATCTTTCATTGTACATATTCATCAGGTCTAGTATTTGAGAAATGAATTTGTAGGCACAGCATCCTACCCTGCCTCTTCACAAAGTCCTCAGATGTAAGGGTGGATCATGACTATGACTGCTGTGGCTGACGGGATTTCAAGAGGATTTTCTGAGAAGCTAACTTCACACATGACATGTCAGTCTGATTTGACTGAGGATTTACTACTCTCTTTTTAAATAATGAGTTCTTATTTCCAAAATCAGCAGAACACAGGAGTGAGAAGAGCAATGAAGAATGGATGTGGTCAAGGTTAGGCAAGGTGGATAATATAAATAAAACCAAACTGAAGCAAGCGTTGCATCTAAAGGAAAGTGATTCAATTTGATACAGGTTCATTTAAACTTATGAGATGGCAAGATGTTCTTGTATCTTAATCTGTTTACAGGATCACAGATCACAAAATGGTTGAGGTTGAACAAGCACCTCTTGAGCTAATCTAGTCATCCTTCCCTGCTCAGACAAGGATTAACTAGAGCATGTTGTTCAGGACAGTGTCCTGTTGGGCTTTGCTTATCTTCAGGGATGAAGACTTCACAACTTTGCCGGGCAACCTGTCCCAGAATTCAGTTATCCTCACAGTTAAAAGTTGTTTCTTACGGAATTCCCCAAATTTCAATATATGCCTATTGCCTCTTGTATTGTCACTGAGCACAAGTAAGAAAAGTCTGACTCTATTGTCTTTACTCCCCCCATCAGGTATTTATACACATGGATAAGATCCCCCTGAGCCTTCTCTTCTCCATGCTGAACACTCCCAGCTCTCTCAGCCTTTCCTCATATGAAAAATGTTCCACTCTAATTATCTTTGTGGCCCTTCTTTGGACTCTCTCTAGTATATCTGTGTCTTTGTTGTACAGTGCAGAGCTGGACCCAGGTGTGTCTTGCCAGGGCTGAACAGAGGGAAAGGATCATTTCCCTTGACCTCCTGGGGATGCTTTTCCTAATGCAGTCCAGGAGGCAGTTGGCCTTCGATACAAGGGCACACTATGGGCTCGTATTCAACCTGATGTCCAACAGGACCCCCCAGGTCTTTTTTTTGCAAAACTGTTTTTCAGCCAGTTGGACCCCAGCATGTGGGGCATAGAGTCTGATGCAGGACTTGTAATTTCCCTTTGCTGTACTTCATGAATCTCTTGTCAGCCCACTTCTCCAGCCTACTGAATGGCAACATAGTCATGTGATCTATGAATTACTCCTCCCAGTTTTTTATCATCCGTAATTTTGCTAAGGGTACACTCTGTTCTAATGAAGATGTTACTCAGTATTGGTCTCACTATCAACCTCTTGAGTACCCTGATATCGACTGTCCTCCAACTGGACTTCATGAGGCTGATCACAACCCTTTGAACTCAGCGGTTCAGTCAGTTTTCAATACACCTCACTGTTTGTTTATCTAGTCTGCATTTCATCAGCTTGTTGGTGAGGATATTATGGGAGATAGTGTTGAAAGCCTTGCTAAAGTCAAGGTGAACAATATCCACTGCTGTCCCCTATGTGTCAGAAGTCTTTTAGGAGTAACAACTCACCCAAAATCCAAGCACAGGACTTTGTAAATGGCAAATAGTTAGGCAAGCCTTTCATATCAAACACAGCTACAGAGGCACAACTTATTTATTCACATGAACTTACTGTGTTGCTTTGGGGGATTTTGGATGTGCTTGTGTCCAGCTGGAGAGAACTTACCTGATTTTTTTTTTTTTTTTTTTTTTTTTAGCATGAAAAGACCACTTTGGGTGGAGGTAATTACATGAACTGGTTGGACTCTGCTGGATTATGGTAGTCTGGGGATTTCCTTGTGAGTTAAATACTAGAGTTGCTGTTAATCATTTCAGTCAAGTGGGGCATGGTTAGTTCACAGCCTGTTTTTGACAGTGCCAGTGAACATCCATCCATGTGAAACTTCCAGAATTCACAGATGTTTCCATTATTCACTGGCAGTCATCCAAATGCCCAGCTACATCAGATGTAGTAGGCTAATGTGTCACAGGGAACCAAATTCACCAAAATATTTATGGAAATTCTTTTGTATTAATATTATGATTATTTTTTGACAAGAACTACATGAAACATATAGTATTCTCTGCCACACAAAGGAAAACAGCATGTGGTGCATGGGATATAGGAATACCAAAAGGTACAATTTCCAAGTGAAATGGTTTGTTTTGCTTGCTCAATACTTACTGTAATATTCTAGAAATGTGGTCTCATAAAGCACTTCTGTTTATCTACATTTGTTGGAGATAAAGGAATGTGCTTTGATCACTTGAGCATTCAGACAAGTCCATTAGTTATCTGTAAATCAATATATTGATTTTTGGATTGCTTGTTTATGAGTGTAAAGGAATTGTTTACAGGCTGCTCATTCAAGTTCAGACCCTTATATGAATCCTCCCCTGTGGTCAACAGCCACAAGGTATTGTGATTTTCAGTAGCAAAAGACTTAGAAGAAGTACACCCTGTATATTGCGTTGAGGCACTAAAATATTTGAAACACTTGGTTTTGGAAATCAGAAGTAACAAATTGTGCTGCTGGCTTTCAGAAGCCAACCTGCTTGATTAAGTCAAGCTAATTATGATTCTGCGAACCACTTTTAGATATATTTACAAATAATATCCATGGGATCTGATATGAGTTTTTTATAGTGTCTTGAAAACATTTGCCTTTGCCTGCTATTGCATCTGTGTTAAAAAGAAATATTTTTATTTCAGACAAATGGATCACTTGGGTCCAAATGTTCTAAACATCAATAAAGCTAATCAGGGTTAATACAGAAATGAGTATTAAACTGAAGATTAAGCTGAGAAAACAAACCAAGAAGCAGGTTCTTCTTTTTCCTCAATTGCAAACTGAAACTGAAGAAGCTTATCATAATCAAGTGACGAGTTGAACTTAGCACTTACAGTGTCTAGCCTTATGAGCAAATAGTGATATTTATTGATGGTATTAATGTTTTTAAATAGGCTTAGACCTTTTATAATACCACCGACATTTCATTTTATGGGACATAGAATGTAGAGGCTGTAAAGTCATGATTAATATTGCTAACAGTAATAAGTAAAAGTGTAATAGTCATTTTTGCTCGTATTTGCTTATATTATGTGAATGCCTTCAATGTCTGAAGAAACTCTATAGGGATATAATTTTCCCCAGGTTCGGAAATTGATTGACTTCTGAAAACATTGCACAGAAGGACACAAAAGGGTTCAGATTATTCACTTTAACTATTAACTGACCAAAGGCTGTGATAGTCACCTAGAGGTATGTATCTTTAGCTGTACAATTAGCTGTATTATTTAATCCTTCCCAGCATGTGCTGCTGTGCAGTTGGGGATTTGAATGTGTTCAGCATCTCAGTTCTGCTGAAAAAGATGCTAATCATCCAAAACCTTCTGAAAGAATATCACAAGGTCAGAATAAAACTGAAATAAAGTTTTGGGCAAATGAAAGCAAGCAGAACAGAAAATAATCTCTAATCTTGCCTAGCTTAATGAAAACCACTGCTGGTTTTTGGCTGTTGCAACAGAACAGTACAGTAAGAGTTCTTTAAGTAAGTGACTTGCCTAGATGACCATTTAAGTTCATCCATCCATATGAATAAACAAAATCTGTGAAATACTGAAGATTATCGTATAGTAGAATGGTACAAAAGGAAAAAGGTAATAGGACTTTAAAAAGGACTTTCACCACCTAACCCTCAGTCTAACCTGAAGAAAGCCAATTATCGGCTCAGTGGTCTCCAGTCTCTTTGTTGTCGTGCTTTTCTTTTCTGGTTAAGTAAATCTCAAAACAACAACAGAAAAATAGAATCACATACAAGATTACAGGTTACAGACTGTACTCTCAGCTGACTGAAGTAACAGTGCTTACATTTCAAGACTTACTGAAATTTTTTCTCTTATTTATTTTTGTTTATTTATGTAATTACAATGAGTGGAGGTAGTGTTTGTGAAGAAAGACAGAAAGAATAGGGCATTGCTTACATCTGAACATTTTAAGAATTATAAAATAAGGAAGAAAAGTAAGATCTTTTTCCTTTGCAATATAATTCAGCATTTTTTTTTTTCCTGTTGAAACAGTTAAAAATTTTCTACAACATCAAATATATGTGCAGTATCTTGTTGTAAAACCATTCCTCTTCTTGAGTATAAGATAATGAAAGTCTGTTTGACATACAGGAACTGCTGGGAAACAGTGGCAACTCACTACAAAAAATGTAAAGAAATTCTAATTCTTGGATTACTTGCTTCTGTAACTGTTTGTCAAAATGGAATAACAATCAGAGAACATCACTAGACCTGCAGTACTTTTTGATTTCTTGGCTAGTGCTTCAGCTCTGTCAGTAATATCTGTACCCTGTTCTATGCTTTCAACAAGGATTGTAATTGTTCTTTTTAAAGCAGGAGAAAACAGTTCTCAAATTTATTCTGATGTTTAAAAACTCCCTAGGGCACAGGCTACCCAGTACTCAATGCTTGAGACTGCAACTCCTATTAGTACTAATGGGACTGGAAGAAAATCTGTGCAGAGTTCACAATCCTGACTAGAGTCAGCCAGATATTTGCCATTGCTTCTGTCTACACAGGATAAAGTTCATGTACATCATAAATAAAGTGACATTTTAACCTAGTTTCTTCATACCTTCCTCGTATTAGTAGACAGTTATCATTAAAAAGCTTTTCAGATGGATGATATCATCCTATGCCTTTTAATCACAGAATTTTTAATTGTTTAGTTGAGAAAGAAAGCATCTGGTATGGTAAGAATCTCATAGCAGTTCTTCAAGGACAAAATTTTTATTAAAAAGACATAAATATTTCCTCCATGGAGTCACTATCTATCTGGTTGGTCTACTGAGGAGTTAGGTATTTCACATAGTGATCTCCCGTGGTTTGGGGATTTTTCAATGATCCAGATAGTACTTCTTCTTAAGAGGGCTATGCATTTTTACATCTGCAAAAATAAAAAATGGTGATTGGATAAACCCACATATTATATTTATCTATTGATATATGGATACTCACTTTGAAATCTTGACTTCTAGGCATGGATAATGGTATCTTTACAATATTCCTCTGAGGGAGAGAAATACAATTAGATCTGTTTTACAGAGATGAAGGGAAGAGATTAAGGGCTAAACTTAGAAAGGTACCAAAGGACTATTCACAAAAGGTAACTGTAGTCAGACATTTCCAGAGCATGATTCACAGTCCTTGAAGACAGGCTTTGAAACAACCCCTGGAGCTTCTTGGTCTTTCTCTCTCTCTGTGGAGTGTATGGTGATGCTCGGATGATTAGTCCCCCTAGGCTAAAGTTTTCATTTGAGAATAGACAGTGCAAACCTGAATGTTTCAACCATGTCTTTTCAATTGCCTATTCCCTGTGCTGGCATCCAAAGCCTTAGCCTACATTTTGGCTGTCTGTACAATGCAGAGAAGCCTGCGGGAAGGAACAACCAAAATCAGGACTCTGCTTAGGGAGTCACTCAAAGCTATCAAGAGGACAAGGATGTGCCTTGAACAAACACTCATTCCAGAATATGGTTGCTTTATTCACCTCCAGCAGGAGATCTATGGAGCCTTTTCTGGAACAGCAAAACAAAGACAGTAAACAAGTGCTTCTTTGCCAGGAACCACCAACGTACTCAGTTCTGCTCTCCTTTCTCCCTCTATCTTGCACAACTTCAGAAAAACAATAGCAAGTGATCCCCATCTTCCTCTCCCCATATAACAGCTGCAGTCTAATCAATATCCCAGTGGCTAGGATAATTAATTTTAGCCAGAAACTCATCTGGGAAAATAGAAAAATGAATTGGGGAATATTGTGACCTCTCAGCAACTGTGGGAGAGAGAGGAAGGTCATTTCATAGATCACTTTGTAGCATTTAGTGCACAGAAAGGACCTAAAAGTGTTTGTTGGTCTCTCTGCAAATGCCTTTTAAAATGGTGAAGAAAGTTTGTGGCAGAGGCCAGAATTATCTTACTGTCTCCTGAATCTAAATCCACTGTCTCAATCACCAGATAATGAAACCAAGGGGAAAAGTGTTAGAATAGAAGGGAATTGGAACTGGTTTTCTTGTGGAGGCTGGAAGAACTGTCATATATATGAATGAACCACAAAAAAATTGACAACCTTTATACCAATTCAAAAGTTTTAATAGTGTCTTGGTTATATTTGTCTTTAGAGCAATATTCATTTCAGACCTGAGAATTACCTGCTGGTTTGGTTGCTGTTCTTCAGCCTCTTCAAGTCAGAACTTTGTTTGTTTCACTGTTATTTTGCCTTTATTAAAATAGAATTTGATGCCAAATATTTTCCATGTGAAAGACATGGAGAGACATCTAAAGTCTGCAATGTGCTCATGCTGATGAGAACAAAGATGATTTAGTGTACATCATTACAATTTAGATGTAGGACATCAATACTCTTAAAGATGAGCAAAACATGACTTCAAAAGTGGATTTTTTTTTTCATTAATTCACTCAAATGTCAATCAAGCATAAAATAACACAGTTGAGTATCTGTAGGAAATAAAAACTTCAGTTATAAATTACCAGGAGTTGAGAAATCTCTTACCCTGGGGGTTTTGTGTATACTTGTATGCATGCAAGCATGTGTAGCCCAGTCAGATCTTAGATGCTGAACAGGAACAACAATGATAATAGAATGAGATGATAATAGAATAAAAATAATAATAATTATAATAGAATAAGGACCAGGAAGTCCAGGAAAAGATGATGAAGTTTATCATCTAGGATCTCAAATTGGAACCATCCAGTGAAGAACTCATTTGTCAGTTAAGACATGAAACAAACTTCCTAAACTTTGCCTTTTATCACAAAGTACTCAGAATGTCATTATTCAGCCACATAACACAGCACAGAGAGTCCTCTTGTTCTGCCTGAAGCCCCCCCCCCCCCCCCCCCCCCAGTTCTTGAAAGCTCATGCCACTAAGAATAGGATGTAAAGTCTTTCTGAAAATAGTGACCTAATCTTAAATTCTAGATATGTGCTCTCCTCATCATTAAAACATACGCTCTACTCTAAATTCAAAGACTTGCTCTTATATAGAGATTTCTTGATTCATATGTTTTAGAAAAAAACAACAAAAATTCTGGAAGGCATGAAACATACTCCAAGATAGAATCAATTTTTGGTTCTCCAGCAAACATTAATGGTTAAAGAAGGCCAGTTTATCACAGTCAGGAGTCTCTCCAGGAACAACTTCAGTGAAACATTCTGTTGGAAAGGTTCCTCAGTTTCCTTGTAGGCAGTAGAAATTTACTATATTTTAGTGATTAAATTACCCCCCAAATTCCACCTCTATTAGAACATGCTCTGCATTTTCTAGCCTACGTTTTGCAAGACATTTCCTGAAATATCATCTCTGTTTTGCCTGGAACTGCTTCACTCCTAAACAGATTAAATCAGCTTAATTTCCAGTGTTTCCAATGCTTCCTTCTAGGCCCAGACACATGGAGAAGGAAACTGCCTGTTTCAAACATAGAAAGAGCAAAACTTTTTTCTCTAGGGCTTGAAACAAACCCAGGGTGCCTGATTTTCGCCATGTAAGTACTGTTCTTAATGCCTGAGAAACCTACTATCACATCAAGAATGAACACTTTGGATAACATTTCATTTCTTTAAAAATATCCAGGCTGCCAAACATAAGACATGTTATTATGTTTTGACCTCCGTTTTAATGATTTATTCTTTGGAAAGGGATATAGCTTGCTTGTTTTTTGTTTTGTTTTGGTTTTGTTTGTTTGTTTGTTTGGGTTTTTTTGTTTGTTTTTTTTTTTCCTAAGCTAACAAGATCACACTCTCCAGACCATCATGAGAGAAACCTAGATTCAAGACCTTACTCTGTATGAATTCAGAGTCATATGATGAAAAACACCCCTATACCAGAAGAACTAGCAAATCTGACCCAGTTTGGCCAGCTCACCTTTCCAATAAGGTATGGAAATAAAAAAATGCATCTGACAATTCAAAAGTTCCGATCCTGATCATTCAATGGACATCTGATAAAATTCCATTCTCATGAACGTGATTGAAGATTTGGTTTATCTTTATGGGTATCAGATACAAAATGTTGGAATGTTACATAGAGATGGGATTTTGTCTTCTGTCGTTTGTTCTCCTTCACTTCTAATGCCATTCTTCACAGTCTGTGTCCACATGGGTCTGTGGATGTGGATCATGGCAGTGTGTCTTCAACTCCTCATCCCTCAGTGATCCTGTTTTGGGGCATCTATGAAACACACTGCTGCACGGTTGAAATTCACCTAGCTTGTGTACGCCACAGATGCCAGGGCATAGGTAAGTGAGGAGGGGAAGAATAGTGGCAGGTACTGTGCCTGTGTCCTGCTGTGACAGGGAAAGGACACCTCTCAGAGAACTCAGAATTACTCCTGTGTCCCCTAGGGTTAGGGTGTCTGATTTTAAGAGCAGTGTCTCACATATGAAGATGATGCAGAAAATATCACTGTGGAGTTGTGCTACTTCTATGAGATATTCATCATTTGGGAATACAGGTTTGATCCAGATCAGCTGTGGGCACATGGTCATATTGACCCTACATAAACCCTAATGACTCAAAGTTAAACCATCAGTATATTTGGACCAAATATCCACAAGGAAATTGAATATATGTTGGACCAACATCTTCCATCATGTAGGTGCTTTTTCATTTATTATAGTCAGAAAACACAAACTTGGAATTATCAAACTGTGGCCTGAGTCTCATGCCTTTCATAGGCATCACCACCCTATAATCGGTTACTTTGTCAGCTCAGGTACGGAGTTTCGGCTTATGAACCAAGTGGATGTCAATATGAGGCCTACAGAGGAGACATCGGGATTTAAAGGTTCCTTGAAGGTGTACATTCACTTCTACATGAAAATAGTACTTGACATGACAGGCAGTGAGGATATACATTAAATAATAATATGAATACTAATAAGTAATCTACATCCATATTTCAGCCTTACATTAAAGTACACCTTATAACATATGGGAATGAAGCACATGACTACTTTTTTATTAACACTAGTTTCTGAACGTGATATGAAAATTCTTACAGATGGAAAAGAATGTTTTAGTCTGTACCCATAGGTAAGTTTGAAGTACCATCCCTTAGGACTCCTTCCCCTGACATCTAAGCCCCAGGTGGTATTTACTGCTCTTTGGGGGAATCCTCATCACAGAGGGCAGCCCACAGAAATGAATAATGACTGTCAAATTTATCTTGTGTCTTTTCCAAATTCAGTCAGATTCTTTGTATTCCAGGCTTGTAAACTCCCACAACATCAACAGTACTGAGATATCCAGTGTAAGCCTGATAAAGTCATAAGTGGACCAGAACCAGAGCAGCCTGAGAATCATGAATCAGTACTGTTACCCCACCACTGTTGTCCTGGTGAGACAACCACATTTTGACATATCAGACTTGCTATTGTTGAGGGCAGGGGTATGTGCCCATGGCGCTACCTGCTTCAGTCCCTCCTGCCTTCTCTTCATGCACTCTTTTCTGCAACTTCGAATTTCTAGGGCCAGTCAGAAGAAAACAGCAGGAATCAGCCATTTGGGTCCTCTATGAGTAGCATGGTGAATGTGTGGTCTTACCCAGCAGCAGGCTATAAAAGCAGAGAAAATTACTTGTTCAATGGTTTCTAAAATCAGATTTAATACAAACAAATTAGATGGGTAGGTCTGACCATTAGCTTGAGTCTCAGTATATGAGGTAATCATGATCATGCCCCACTTCTCAGGTCAGAATTGCAGAGATGATGTTTCAGGTGCATGTGAAGGATGGGAACAAAATACTTGGAACTCAGCCATCTGGATAAAAACTATTAAATAACTTCACATATGAATCAATTCAGAGGCTGTCCATATTAGAAAATTTCCCAGTGTACTTTCAGTGTTTCACAGTACTTGGAAAAAAGAAAAAACCTTTAACACTTAAAAAAATTAGTGTCACTGATCTAGGCGAAAAAATCATTCCCTATTGATCTGTAGGTTTCTCTACTGTACTCTGATTTCTGTTCTGTCTAGAGCATATTCTGGAGATCGTTTTCTCTGGTCAAACTTTTAAGGAACAAATAAATAAATATTCCTCCAGTCATAAGCATTAGAGTTCTTCTGTTTGACAATATGGAACATTTAATGTAGACCCTTTCATGCTTTTCTGTGTAGCATATTTCTTTTTAGTAAAATTAGGGGGTGGGGAGACAAATTGCAGTAATAAGGGTCTGAAAGGTGCGTAAAACATACGGCAAATAAAGTAATTTTCCAGTGAGTCTCTGATATTGCCATTTCCCTTAGCAGTGTTGAGTCTCCTTCATAATAGAAGTTGCTGAGGGCTTAGAGTACTAGAAAATATAAAATACCTATGGGACATATTCCAGTACTGTACATTAAATTTGAGGATTTTACATGTGATAAAGTATGTCAGTGTTGCTTACAGGGAATTCCAGTGATACCTCAGCTTTCTTGGACTTATTATAAATCCTTTGTTGGAATTATTGCGGCTGGTTCAATAATTCAGATTAGCCCTCATGTTTATTAATGCACTACATCTGTGCAAACAACATGTCAAGCAGAGAGTTTATTGTAATTGCCTGAGCAAACAGAACCTGAAAGAAGCAATTTCCAGTTACAATGTGCTATGACAAGTAATGAGGTAATTGGCATTCTGTCCTGATTACTTCCACCTTCCTTTTCATCAGGTCTATATTGTGTGTGATAGATAGTTTTATAAGAAATGAAGGTGTTTGATAATATGGTCTGCTGCTGCTTAAGGTTAGTGATTAAAGACAATCATAATTTTCTCTCAGAGATCTTATTAGCTTTAACATTATTTATTCATATGTGTAAGATGTGGGCCCAGAATCTCTCTTTCAGTACTATGCATGCACTTAAAACATAAACTCAACTACAATCCTATTGAACACAAAATATCTTTGAGATTTCCAAGCTCATACAAGACATCAACTTTTTGTGATGAAATACGTGCTCAAGCAGAAGGATTAAGATGAACTTCATGTTTATGGTTAAACATAAACATTTTTGGTATAATACATGTTAATGTAGTATCTCAATAGCAGTGTACCAATATTAAAAAATTAGTTAAAGGTATGATCTATGGTTTTATGCTGAACTTCTCTTGGGGAGGAAATATTAACTTTCCCAGAAAAAAAATACTCTTGTGCACTGGCTTTTGTTTAATATTTATTTTTTAAATATTCGTCTCCAAACAAAAGCAGATAGTTACAGGATGTTTTATTAGTTTTTTTTATTGTTCTACTGTGGGCAGTAGGCATTTTTCGACCTATTTTTCAATCTTACTGAACATGTTGAGAAAAGAGAGAAATATATGCAGAATACTTAAAAAAGAACCATGTGCTTTGTGAATTGAGCAAAAGTAGTTTGGACATAAAATCACAATCATTTAAGATATTGTTAAGGATTTGGACTATGTTCATTCCCTTTTTCTCATCAAACAGATGCACAAAGTGTTGTCAATCCCTATAACATAATAATAAACACCAGAAATATATATTTATCGTAATAAACATCATAACTTTTAATTCAAAACAAATGCATAGAATTTAATTTTATTAGGATCTTTGTGCAACAAAGTCACAGGTGCAATTTAAGAACTTATGAGAACAAGCAGAAACATAGAAAGATAGATCTTGTCTGTTCATTCAAGTTTGTGGTGTATGAAAGTAGCTATCAGTGAAAAGAGTTGTTGGGGAGGGTGTTTCTCCCCATCTGAGCCAAAGGCAATATTTAGTCAAAAGCTGCAAAAGCACCTCCACTTACAGCACGGAAAAGGAAGCAACAGATTTCTGTAACCCTAGCAAGATGTTTGGTAGTGCAAGATGTCTCTCATATGGCTACACTGACCATTTTAGGTGATGCAGGTAGGCAGCTGCAGGTGTGAAGAACCAAAAGATAGTAGGATTGAATTTCAGAATTTCAAAAAGATAATATTCCTTTAAACCTAAAGTAACAAAAGAGTACAAGATTTGTATGTCAGCGTGTCAGTACTCTACGCAATGATATGTCAAGCAGTCCTGCTGTCAGCTCCTCTACAAGGTTATTAATAAGAACATTTGTCCTTTCCATGGATATACCTTCTGTTAGAGATATTGTCTAAGCTCATACACTGTGAAACCCCCCAAAATTTAGAAAACTTAAATTGTACTAGACGATTTCCACAGTGTCCCTAAATCATCTGGTTGTATGTGGACACAACTGTTTGTACCCTGATGCTTTAGGGAGTCATCTGTATCTGGGAAGCTGTCTGAAGCATTGTGAGGAAGACGGCAAGTCAAGACATTCTGAAAAATTGTCTGAAAAATTAGCAGCTCGTCTAGCCAGGACTTCTCTTAGGACTGCTCTTACCTACCAGGCTTGGCAGAAATAGTGAGCAGTGGTAATAGTTTAGCCAAATACTGACATTAAAATTATATACTATTGTTCTTTCCTCTAGAGAATTAACTAATCTCAATCTGTTTCATGCCTCTAGGTATGTGGTATTATTTTGAGATGTGCTAATTTTGTACTATGTCTTTGTAAAGCAAACTAAACTAATTAACTTTCTTATTTGTTCCCTTTGACAAAGAACTGGAGAATATTTGTGCAATACTTTTAGTGATAATTATTTTGGCTAATACTTTTTAGTACTATAATCCTAAACATCCCATGTTTCTGCTAGATGTTTCTTGTTGTTTGTAAGCAAATCAAGATTATGACTACAGCTGTTCTCCTATTTGAGTATACCAGGTCCTGTTTCACCTGCTCTTATGCTGGTTGCATTTGTGAGGTGAAGATAGGGTAAAAGAATAAAATTAAATAAGATACCCTTAAATATACCAGAAAACAAAATACAGAAAGTGTAGATAAATTAACAATCCTAGTTGTTTTCTGCAGATAATTTAACCATAAAGATGCAATGATAAACATAGTTCAATAGCCCCAGAGTGTGATGTTTACAAGGGTAAGAGATTTATATCATCAGCTACTGCAAAAGTCAAGCTTTGATGGTGTAAGCAAAACCAAGCTAAAAGTTTAGTAGTATGTGAAGTTATAATACCTGAATACCCATCTCAGTCTCTGACTCATGTTGTTTTACTCTCAAAGCCCAACAAAACACAAGTTCTGATCATCCAGTCTGTCCATGGGAAATGGCCACTGAAGTGCATCAATGAAAATCTGGGGGACAACAGTGGTGTTGTCAACTTCTAATTGTTCCATTAAAGAAAAAGTGTAAGACTCTTCCATTAACATAGCTGTTCTTGAGCCACTGCACAACTTTACATACTTCCACTGGGATTTGGTCCTTTATGTTATCAAAAGCAGTAGGCATTTCCTCGATTGGTATGAAGGCTAAGGCTTGTAGGTAATGGAGCTTCAAATTGAATTCTGGATTAAATCCATGCTGAGTTGCCAATCCAGCACTTTGTGTTCTTTGCCAATAGCTTTGGCTCAAGTGAAAGAAACAGGCTTTTTTTCTAAACTGGTGCAAATTCCTTGGTTGCTGTGATTGTAGCTTGTTCAAAGTGAGTGATCACATATGTGAGTCTTAAGTAGAGCTGTGCAAAACTTGGCAGCTTGAGTGCACAAGGGGTTTGGTGAACCTTCATTTGGCTTCTGTGTTTATGGGTTTGAATTAGTGCTAAGAAAATTAAAGGATGAGGTAGGAGACGCACTAAATAGAAGCATCTCCACAAATATAACAAGTCACAGAGAGATATGTCAATAGTAGATGCAATTAGAAGTGAGGGATTGTAAAAAAAAATGTTTATTGTATTTTATATAGCTTTATTTATTGTAGTTTAGACATAGATACACAAAGTTACAACATTAAAAAGGAGCTTGTTTTATTTTGTTTGCTTTATTTTTTTATGGAAGTGAATTCTTCAGACATTGGAAATAAGAGAAGAATAACTTTCCTGAATGAACACCGACAATGATTTACTTAGTTCTGCACTGCTCATATTACGTTTTATAATTTGTATGTCTTCCTTGCCAGAATACTCTTACTCATTAACTGTTTCAATTCTTTTTAATTTAAGATTTACACATTAATAAATTATGTGTAAGTAGTAGGCTATGGTATATGGTTCTGCTAAATAACTGTCTTAGCATCAAACCAGCTTGGAGAAGAATAGGCACTTTTTACTATGCCTTCACATCTTCTTTCTCCTCCAGTGTTTTATTACAGTGATGAAACGGTGGTAGGTAGAAAGTCTTTCTTTTTCATGATAGGAATTTAAGGAGAGCACATTGAGAGACTGATGAAATATACTTCAAAATGTAGCTTTTTAATCTGCTATATTTTGCCTCTTCCACTCTAAAAGCTGGCATTAATTTCATAGCAACAATAACAGTGAGATACTCTGATACAAGTTAGGCTTTCTTGAATCATGGTGCTCTCCTTGGAAGAAAATATACTACGACTACTACTAGCACCACTACCACTGTTCTTGTTTTTAAAATGCAAAACGTAATTGATTGACTAACTATCACTTTCCACTCAGTCTCCCTATTCAAAATTACCCCTGTGGCATTTTTAGCCACTCTCAGTGGAGAAACCCTGTCCAAGACAGAGAGATGAGCCAGAGTATGCCTGCCTACCACCTCAGAACTGTCACCCCATGGGACCACTGCAGCTGGTGCAAATGAGTGGGTTGCTCTTAATTTCTCCTGAGGACCAACTCTGCTTGCAGAATAATCAGGGAACCCTTAAGTTGCTTTTAAGTTGAGAGGGATACCAGCTAGTTTGTATTAAGGATGTGACCTTAATGGGATACATATGGAAATGCCATCAACATGATGATAAAAAGTGCATCTATATTTTCAAGACAAAGCTTCAAGTTTTCAAAACCAATAGTGAGCAGTGTAGGGCAAATGGTAAAACAGACGTGGAAAATTTAGGCTATCTATTAGCATCTGATGTTGACTCAGCAGGGGAATCCTTCCTCTGTGTTGTTCTGTAATCAGTGCTCCTGTATTTATGCATCTCATTTTTCCAAGAGCAAATGGAGCAGAGCTGGTGACTCTTACCAGTCCTTTTCACAGTAGCAGTCCTGAGGTTTTAGCCAAATTTGAAGAAAATCCCAACAATAAATTACTTCAACTCAGAAGTGTAGCACAAGAGTTGTGGTAGAAATAGCAATTTATTTCCAAGGACCCTTCATGTGAAAGGGGCAGTCATATGTCAGTGATCATAGGAAAATCCATGTCTGCCAGCTCTACAGGTTATTGTATTAATTCTCTGGAAACACAAAACATCAGTCTAATAAGAAGAGAACATTTTCTTCTACTTCTATCTTAAATATTATAAAGCATATCAGAAATTAGGATATAGTTGGGGACATAGCTTCAGAGTTTCTGATAGTAACAATGGTTGGTTTTGACTTATAGTGTACAGTTTAAGGATTTTTAAATTTACTCCAAAAAGATGAATACTCTGGTGTCTCTAACTCTGCATCCAAGAGAAGAGACTTAAATATTGCTATTATTAAATCAAATTAGACTGAGAACACTTTCTGATGATGAAAAAAGCAGCTCCCAAACTAAGTTGAAAATATACAGCTAATGAACAATGTAAAAAGGAATGTAGCAGAACCGATATGAAGCATTGGTTTTCTACTTGGAAATTTTTTTAAAAAAGAATGGAAAATGATAGCTAGTATAATTTATATTAGGATTATCCTATTGCATTAACAAAAAAAAATTTAAAATTATCTTTACTATAAAATGCAATAGGATCATTCTACAAATCTATGAAAATAATACAGCTTATTAAAATTCTGTAATTTTACAGTAATTTGTAAAGAAACATTACATTTCTATCAAACTGATTGCATTTCATCCCTATCAAAACTTCATTGTGGGAAGACATGCTTTAGTTAACCAAAGACAAACTATGTCTTTGAGTACAAGTGCCTACAAAATAAATAGTGATATAAGAAAACCACAGGGTCAAAGTCATAACATGCACAGGTAATTTGGTTAACAAGAATATGTTTTTATGAGGAAAGAAGTTACATGATACTTTAGGAAGAGGGAAATGATCAATGTATTTACAATAAAGTAATTTCATTGGTTTAAATAAGCACCAAAATGCATGCTGAACATTCACCTTAGAAGGTATATCCCTTTATAATATGACTTGAATGAAGCTGATTTTGTGACATAATTGGCCAAAGTGAGAAATAACGAGCAAATTAAAATAGAATTACTCTATAGTTGTCTGCCTTTTTTTTTTTTTTTTCCGAGAGAAGATATATTATTTTAAAAAAAAACCCACAAAGGTAGATAAGAAGTGAGTAGAATTATCGTTCATATTATCATAGGAAATTTGAAGATAGCATTTCTGTAAGATCTTATTTTTGATAATAAAGCAGTCTCACATCCCCTATTTATAGTATTATCTATGTGTGAAGGCCTTAGTTCTTAAATATCAATTCAGCACAACTTTCCGGTCAGATGGCATGCACTCAGCTCTGTGCCACTGATAAGGAAGCTGAACTGCAGAATAAGTAGGTGATTCCTGCTTAAGAAACACAGGATATAAATGACAGAGGTAGGTAAATCAAATGTATTATTATATTTTCTCATTCTGTTCTCCAGCCATGGGCAAACTAGTTTCCTCATCTTTAATTTGCCTCCACTAGAAAAAAAAATTAGAAAATCACAATAAGCCATGGAAAAATAGTTGTGTCTTTTTTTTTTTCCAAATTCCTACAAACAGACTTTATTTTGTTCTTACTTTTTGGGTGAACATACTTCATTAGTATGAAATACTGCTTCATCAGAGGTTCTCACCAGCATTTGGGATTTCACTGAGTTAACTTGTCACATTATCCTGCTAAAGCTAAATAGCAACAAAAACAATATGCTGTTATCAACTATCAGTATTTCGATACACGATTATTGATAACAATAGAAACAATCATATAAAGCTTTTTCTTAGTACAGCAGCTGTATAATCTTCCATAGATGTTAAATAATGAGTTGGCAGAGTCACTAGGGGAAATGATGTAGGATGACTTTATGGTCAGATATTTAGACCTTGAAGATCTGAGCACATTTTATGCTTTTCCATTTCATGCATTTCACCAGAAAGAGTATTAAATCTTAGTGTCACTATGGTTAGAACTTAGTCATTCTATTTTTTTTTTAATTACGGTATTTCTTCAACCTGATGTATTGCCAGTTAACAGTTCATTTTCCAGGCAGCTCTTATTCCAACAAGTCATAATTGCCTGCTACTCAGAGCTCTTTACACAGGATCCACAATAAACTTTTTCCCTATAATTAACTACTCCAAGGAAAGGTCTCTGGTTGGAATGGTTTGAGAACTATTTCTTGTCTTCCTTCTGCATTTTAACACTACTGTAAGGGCTCAAGAAACAGCCCATTGTCTTCCCAAACATGGTTAAGACTTTGAAGAAGACACTGGTTCCAGGGAATATCTTTTCCTCCTTCGTCATCATAAGGTGTACCTTATGCATATGGAAACCTGTTGCTGTCTATAAACAAGCAGTCTAGAGCTCGTCTATAAAAAACTGTCTAGAACTACTTCCTATAAACCAGTATAACTGGTAAATTAATCCAAACTGTGTCTTTAATGATCTTTTCACTGAAAATCAAATGTTTTCAGGAAATGAGACTGAAAATCATAGAGAAAAAATTACTTTGATCTAGTTTTTCTGAAAAAATATCTATTCGGAAAGCAGAAAAAACATTTTGAAAAATGCTTAGAACTTCTATCTTGTTTTTTTATCCAACAGATATATATGATTTTTGTGGATGTTATTGATATGATCTATCTATATGTCTTGTAATCTTTTAATTGTAATTCATAACTAAACAATTTGTAGTTTCAAAGTATCCATATATGTAATTTTGGGCTGAACAGATCTTCGTCCATATTACTTCCTAGCTTTTAATGTAGTGACTTTTTGTGTGTTTATTGTATTTATTTATTGTGTTATTTTACCAAAACCTCTCTCCTTCCCAGCTATAATTCATATGAAACTTCCAAGATAGTCATATTCTGAGACTGAAATGAATAAAGTTTTGCAGTCATATTCATGATGGTTTATCCTTCTACAAATACTCTAAAGAACAAGATATGATCACATAAAAGCTCAAGAAAAAATAATTATTACTATTACAAAGGGAATCAGAAATATTAGCAGATTTACAGTTGTTACATAATGAAGTAACAGGCTTTTCCTTTAGCAGCTACTGATCTAGCTACTCAACACTTACTTAGACATTTGCAATATGCCTTCTTTGCTTGTTTTGTTATGATTTTCCTAGTTGCTTCAGTGTGTTCTTGTGTGCAACTCACCTCTGTCTGAATCCACTAAGGGATTTAAGAATATGTGACAATTTTACTATGAAAATTCACTATTTAAGGATTATTAATATTTCTGAAGCACTCAATTCATTGTTATGTACCAATAGGCAATTAACAGCTCAAGATATCTGAGCTCCTGAAGGTGGGAAGTATACACTCCCAGAATGTGACTCCAGGTCCTTGTACAGACCCTGCTTTGAGGATTCTCCTGTTAGTAGTGGGAAGGAGTGTAATGGCCAAATTCAGTAAAGGTGAGTAAAAGGAAGAATTGGGTGTCAAAAGTTCTCAGTGAGCACATACTGACACGAGAACTTGCATGTGAGCTTCTGAAACTCACCAGGAAAGGTGCTTGGGCTGAATATACAGATACTTCCCTAAGTCCTTTTTCTGAATTAGACAAAATGAAAATTTCGGTGGTGGTGATGGTGGTGGTGGTGGTGAGCCACAAATCTGAACTTCAGGACATGGGGATAACTCCATGTATTCAGCTTCTGAAGGTATATCTAATATCTTGTCCTCCCTTTGACCCTAACTGAGTTATCTAACTGAAATAGATAAGGTTTATTTCCTCAGCTTCTCCTTAATCCTTCCTACTGGTTATGTTTGGTAGCAGCTCACTCCTCATCTGCTCATTTCTAGGAATATATTTTTTTGTTAACCATCTGGGAACTAACTCGGAATCACAGAATCACAGAATGGTTGAGGTTGGCAGGCACTGCTGGAAGTTATCTGGTACAATCCTCTGCTTCAGCAGGGCTACCAAGAGCCAGTTGCCCAGGACCTTGTCCAGATAGCCATTGAATATCTCCAAGGATGGAGACTCCACGACTTCTCTGGGCAAAATGTGCCAGTGCTGGGTCATCCTCACAGCAAAAAAATGTTTCCTGACGTTCAGAGGGAACCTCCTAGGTTTCACGTTAGGCATACTGCCTCTGGTCCTGTCACTGGGCACCACTGAAAAGAGCCTGGCTCCATTCTCTTTTCACCCTCTCTTCAGGTATTTATACACATGATTGAGATCCCTCCTGAGCCTTCTCAAGGCTGAACAGTCGTAGTTTTCTCATCCTCTGCTCATATGTGAGGTGGTCCAGTTCCTTAATCATTTTAGTGGCCTTTTTTTAGACTCTCCAATGTGTCCATGTCTCTCTTGTACTGGGGAGCCCAGAACTGGACCCAGCACCCTAGGTGTGGCCTCATCAGTGCTGATGAGAAGGTAAGGATCACCTTCCTCATCCTGCTTGAAATATTTTGCCTAATGTAGTCCAGGATACTATTTGCCTTCATTGCAGAAAAGTCACATCAGTTGTCAACCTGGCATCCACCAGGATCTCCAGATCTTTTTCTGCAAAGTCACTTTCCAGTGGGGTGGTCCCCAGCTTGTACTAGTGCCTGGAGTTGTTTCTGCACAGCTGCAGGACTTTGCACTTCTCTTTATCACAGAATCACAGATTCATTCAGGTTGGAAAAGACCCTTGGGATCATCGAGTCCAACTATCAGCCCGACTCTACAAAGTTCTCCCCTACGCCATATCACCCAACATCTCATCCAAACGTTCCCTTAAACACATCCAGGGATGGTGACTCCACACCTCCCTGGGCAGCCTATTCCACTGTCTGACCACATTTTCTGTGAAAATTTTTTTCCTAACGTCCAGTCTAAACCTCCCCTGTTGCAGTTTAAAGCCGTTCCCCCTTGTTCTGTCACTAATCACCTGTGAGAAGAGACCGGCACCAACCTCTCTACAATGTCCTTTCAGGTAGCTGTAGAGAGTGATGAGGTCTCCCCTCAGCCTTCTCCTCCTCAAAACTGGACAGTCCCAGCTCCTTCAATCACTCCTCATAGGATTTATTCTCCAAGTCCTTCACCAGCTTCGTTTCCTTCCTCTGCACTCACTCCAGCACCTTGATACGTCTCTCATATTGAGGCTCCCAAACCTGGACACAATACTCCAGGTGTGGCCTCACCAGTGCAGAGTACAGGGGCACTATCACCTCCCTACTTCTGCTGGTCACACTATTTCTAACACAAGCCAGGATGCCGTTGGCTTTCTTGGTCACCTGGGCACACTGCCGGCTCAAGTTCAGGTGTTTGTCAATTAGAAGCCCCAGATCCTTCTCTTTCAGACAGCTCTCCAGCCACACCTCCCCAGGGCCATAGCAAAGCGTGGGGTGGTTGTGGCCCAAGTCCATAGCAATGCGTGGGGTGGTTGTGGCCCAAGTGCAGGACCTGGCACTTGGCCTTGCTGAAACTCATCCTGTTAATGTTGGCCCACCGATCAAATCTATCCAAGTCTCTCTGTAGAGTCTCCCTATCTTCATGCAGATTGACACTCCTGCTTAACTTGGTGTCATCTGTGAACTTACTGTTGATACATTCTGTGTCCTTATCAAGATCTCAATAAAGATGTTGAACAGAAACAATCTGAACACCAAGCTCTGAGGAACCCCACTTGTGACTGGCTGCAGAATGGATTTAGCTCCATTGACCACCACTCTCTGGGACCATCCATCCAGCCAGTGGTTGACCCAGCAGACAGTACGCTCATCCAGGCCATGACCAGCCAGTTTTTCTATGAGAATTCTATGGGGAACTATGTCAAATGCTTTTTGAAAATCCACATAGACAATATCCACAGCTTTTCCCTCGTCCAACAGTCAGGTCATCTTGTCATAGGAGATCAGGTTTGTCAGGCAGGACCTGCCTTTCATAAACCCATGCTGACTGGGCCTGATCCCCTGGTTGTCCATTATATGACTTTTAATGGCACCCGAGATGACCTGCTCCATGACCTTCCCTGGCACCGAGGTCAGACTGACAGGTCTATAGTTTCCTGGATCGTCCTTTCTGCCTCTCTTGTAGATGGGTGCTACACTTGCCACCCTCCAGTCCTCTCTAGTTAGACATGACTTCAGGTAAATCATGGAAAACATCTTGGCGAGCACATCTGCCAACTCTTTCAGCACCTTTGTTGAAGTTCATGAGGTTCCTGCTTGCTAACATCCCTCTAGAGTGCAGCATGACCCTCTGGCTTTTCAGTGCCTCCTCCCACTTTTGTGTCATCTGCAAACTTGCTCAGGGTACACTCTGTCCCATCATCCAGTTCATTAATGAAGATGTTAAACAAGACTGGACCTAGTATTGACCCATGGGGTACACTGCTAGGTACTGGCCTCCAACTAGACTTTCTGCTGCTGATCACCACCCTGTGGGCCTGGCCATTCAGCTAGTTTTCAATCCCCCTCAGAATCAAACTCAGGACCTGAGTACTTCAAAATAGGTATTATAATGCCAATTTTTTTATTTAGTTATTCCTACTAGGAAAAAAAGATTAAAATGACTCTCAGATTAGCTTTATCCCAATGTAGTACACATAATATAGTTTGGTTCTAAATACTCTGAAAACTGACTTTGTTGGTTTTCTTCTAGAATATCCTAAAACATTATCTTTCTAAAATGAACTGAGGTCAGGAAGTCTGCAAGCTGAATATTACCTCCCAGGACACCAGGAGCTGAGATTCATATAATTGGAGAATATACTTAGAAGGCAGAGTCATAGCATCACTCTAGGGAGGAGAAATGGAAAGTAGCCTTGAACAGATTGTAAATATCAGCACTTTTAGGTATTCTTATCTAACAAAACACTAGTTAAATTCTTTACATGTAATTACTTCTTCCACAAACCCTGTTTAGAGCAGAAGAGTTCTTTTCTAAAATTAAGATATTATTAATCTAACCAGTAATATAGACATTTTTGGTTTGTTTTAGCTGCCAGCTTAATTTTCTCTAGTTAGAATGAAGCAAATGGCAAGGGACATTAACATCTATCAATAAATAAATTAACTTTTAAGAAATTTAGAACTAAACAAACACTTAAGCATCTTAATCAGCACTTGGGAAGAATTTTGACATCTTTGTCCATAATAGCAACTCTAAAGGCAAATGCTGGAGGAACAATTCACCAGGGAAGGGGGAATGAGGGTGGAAGGGGCAGGGAGGAAGAACAGCAGGAGGACAAAAAGTTTTGTCATTTTACTGCTCCCTAACAATGGATGTCGTGGATTCTGACTTACATTTAAAGGACCGTCTCTAAATTTTACAACATCATACATAAATGTATATATATATATATGTATGTAAAAACTGCATCTGAGACCAGAACTGCACAAATTAGTGTTTTAGCCACAAGAGCACAGTGTCAAGCTCCCAGTTCAGTTTTCATTTTCTGTTCTTATAAACCTGAACCTGTGTCTGTCCCATGGGACTTCTAGCAGATTGGGTTGAAATCATCTCACTCTCCATTGCCAAGAGCCTCATAGACAGTGTTCTTTTGCGGGACAATACTTCTCAGCTTGTAATAAAACAAAAAAAGCTGAAGTCCTTTCCTGAATCCCACCCACAATTTTTAGAACTAAATAAGAATTGGTCCTGACCAGGTTGATTTTTTATATTTGTGATTACGATTTTATATTAATTTTCATTTGTACTTTTGTAGAAGCACTCATAAAAATATTTTCATCTTTCTAACCAGATTATAAAGTAATCAGTATTTTGCATTTATTCAAAAATTGATGAAGCTGTAGTAAATTGTTTCTAAATGTTTTTGTCCCTCCTCAGCAGAAAGCTAAAGTACTGCTGACTAAAATTTAAGCAGGAGTAAACTGTTCCTTCCCCTTCCCTGTTATGCTATTATGGAGTCTGATGGTAGTCCAGAGGGAACGTATCTTGCTTGATTTTTTTTGAGGTTTTGGAAATATTCAGTGAATTTTCAGATTGGAGTCATTTGAAAACATTTAAGATTTCATGGATAAAGAGAAGCTTGCAAGTGTGGATTGCAGAGACTCCAGAAGCCAAAGGTAAATTTTAAAAGTGTACTTAGTGTAAAAGTAAAAAGGTAGCCTAAGGAAATAATTTCTTTCTTTTCTTCTGTAAATAATAATAAAAGAAGATGGGCAGAATGAACTGAATACTGGAAATCTTACTCTGTCTTTTGTATGTGTTTTAGTTTCAGTAAAAAAGATGTAGAGATTTTTTTTAATTTCACCTACTAATAGTCATATTGTTTATGCTTTCTTTTTAACGAGAAATGAGCTTATATATGTCACAGATCTGAGGCATTCCCCTGATGACATAAAGTTAGAGATTTGGGGGAGGGGAATCAGTATTTTTGCTGTGACTGCCAGCATTTAGGAAATGGCATAACTGGTGTTTCCTTTCACACATAATAAGCCTTAACAATACAGTAAAGCTCTGTACATTTTAGAGCTAAAATATATATACATTTATTAAGAGAAACTCTTCTATTTTTCTGTATCTATAGGAGGTTAGAATGCAGTTTGACTGCAGAGGTCAACCAATGGATAAAGAAAGAGTAAAAGAGATTATAGATAAGAAAATAATCTCTTAACTGAACCAGTTCAAGCCTTTTAAAACTTCTAGTTTTTCTTCAGGTTAATATGCCAAGATTTGTGACCATCTGATGAACAACCAGGTTAAAAAATAATACTTACAATATAGCGAAAGGGCCATCTGTATGTACTTTGGGATAAGTGCAGTGAAATTTCTCCCAGAGTTTTCTAGGGTATGTACTATGGAAAATTATGTCTTCATTGTCTTTTTCTGTCAGACACTGGAGTGTTTTAAAAAAGTATGAAGCTATTCAGGATTTTGGAGTAGGAAAAAAAAAAGTGAGGTTGGTTTGCTTGTTTTTTTGTCTCAAAGATTGATATTCTGATTAAATTCAGTCGCCTTTCATGCAAAATAAAAAGAAAGAAACCTGGTAAAGAAACCAACAAACTTCATATCGTAATGGAAATCCCAGGGGAAAAAAAAAAAAAAAGACAAAAAAAAAAAAAAGACTTCTAGTTCCAACTAGCTAGCTAGATTTTGCAACAAAGCAAGAATTGCTCTGCTTTTCAGATTTCAAGGCATACTAAGCCTCTGGTTTAAATACGAGAGGTCAGCAGAGGCCAGAAGAAGAGTCAGGCTGGGATATGCAAGAATTCCTACCTAAGTGAGAGACAAACTGCTGGATCCTTTTGTGGCCATGGCAAAAGCAGATGAACATGAACATACGTTTCTCAACAGAAGGAGGACTGTGATACCAAAAGAGTCAGTATCCTTCACCTCTGATCTCTACTTATGCTTTATTGAACAAAAAACCACATGGATATTAATCATAATTAATATATTAATCTGTACCTAGCAAACAGGTAATAACAGTTCACTAATAGTGGGTTGCCATTGTGCTGGTTACTGTGTTAAGGCAACTTCATACATTTAAGTAAAATAAGTAAATGCTTTAACTCACAAACTTTAGCTGACTTGTATTTTAATTCATCTAGGAAAAGAACAAATGACAGCAATTGTGGATGATAAATGTAAGATGGAAAAGACTAAAGAGAAAATAAAGAAAAAGTCCTACGGAGTTTTACATTCTAACTCATTCCAGGGTTTGAAATTAACTGGTCCGGACTTGACTCAGTAAGATAATATCTAGCTTCAGCCTGACTTGGAGTGAACTCTATTGATGAATGGAAAAGCCTGTTTTTCACTGGGAAAGTGCCCGAAAACAATCTGTTTCTGAGAGCAACTGAGAAGTTAGCAGAAAAGAAAAAGAGACAGTGTCATCTGAGATGTTTCCCTACGTGTTTTATTGCTCTGAATAACACAGAAAATTAGGATTCCAATTTTTAGAATGTAAGGATTCTAATAAACTACTTTTAGGGAAAGGAAGTTTTCTTTTTTGTGGTGTTTTTTCCATTATTCTCCATGTGTCTTTTCATATTGTAAGCTCTAGGGGTAAGATCTGTGCATTCATATATATTTGTAAAGCACTTGGCACTCTCTCTGTACTTAATGCAAACACTAAAAGCTAACACAGTATAAAATATTAGCTCTTCAGTTATATTAAATCAGAATGGTTCACTTAACTCCTCTCTGCTTTCTATGAAGGGTACCAATTAAAGCAGCCTGTAAAAAAAAAAAAATGGTAATGTATTAAATGATGGGTGTTTGGTATCATCTAGACTACTTTTACCTCAGTTAAATTTTTGTTTCATGGTATTGCACTTGGCACTTCTTCATGTAACTGAGATTAGAATCAAGGTTGCACCAAAAAATTAACTGAGACAGGCTAGTGATATTGTAGGCTATTTCCTTCCTTGCTACTTTCTCATAATTTGCTAGAAACAAAACCATGTCACAATAGTGTCCTTTCCTGGCTCCAGCTGACCAGAAATACATAGAGTAAACAGAATTTTTCCTTCTAAAGTTTTTTCTTTTTATAGTACTGTTTAGAGTACAAACCTTACAAGAAGTAGTCCAAATTAATGAAAAACTAAAGAGAAAAAAAAAAAAAAAAAAAAAGGGTGGGGGTGGGAAGAGAGAGAGAGAGAGAGTGGGGGAGATCTACTTCCCCTTTCTTCCCCAAAAGAGAGAAATTCTGTTGAGTTCCCTTATAGTCTCCTAGTGTGTCTCACAGGCAAATATTCAGGTATGGTCTTGACAGCTTCTCGGAGGTCTTATTTTTAGAAAAAGTGAGTCATGCCCATCTTCTGAAAAAGCAAATTATTTTAAAACACTCTTGGTTGCTGAAAATTGCTATTCTTCTAGAGTATCTTAAGGGTATATTAATTGCCTACAGATAAAGATATATTAATTACCTACTGATAAAGTCTTCTTTAAAAATGTTGAGTTCCGATAGCAAGCACTTGAAGATAATTAAGAACTTGGGATAATTGAGAAATGTAGGGCACATCCACATACACTTCACATAGGTTTTCCAAGCTAGTCCCAGAAGAGAGAATATGTGTATGCCACAGTGCTATGCCACACAGGTATACTAGCTCATGTATAGGAAGCAATATAGCTATGTGAATATGGTATTTGCACTGGGACTAATTAGGTCACTTTACTTTCATATTGTGATTGTTTCTAGTTTTGGAGACAGCTGGGTATCTTTTCATAGTGCAATATTATTCACTATAGGCTTACCCTTAAAAATATTGTGTATAGTCCTTACATATTCATCCTGTGCACTGAATGAATTAGGATCCTACTTGGAAAACAGCACACAATTGTTCATAAGCACTCATATATTTCAGTATTGTCTGTTTGGAGTTTTCTAACTTTAAATGTTTGATTTTTGTCGTCTGATTTTTGAAGAAAGGAGGAAACTGAAACATATTTTTATATGTTTGTGACAACCCTCCATTCTGTGCTCTAACAACTATTTGAACTACAACCTTCACAGCTGAGACTGCTATTCCTTGTAGTAGGAAACAATTATTATCTCAGTAGGGAATAGACATACTGATCATGTTTGATCATGGGATTTGGAGGGGCCTCAGCATAGGCTGACTTCCTTTCTTCAACCTCCTACCACAGAAGCTTTTGGCCAGAGGTGCGGAAAGAATTATTTGAGTTACTTTGGTGCTAGCAAAAACTGAAAGACCTTTTATGGCTTTTGCAAGAAGAAATTTTAGCATATTTTGTTCAAATACACATTTTTTTTCTGGAAGAAATGTAAATGTGGGAACAGAAGACACATAATTGAGCTATGACTGGTAGAAGACAGTGTATAGTCTTGCTTCTTAAACGCAGGTGCTGCTGATCTCAAAAAGTTATTTAAACAATTATCCATGTTTGATTAGACTTGGAGCACTCTGGGGCAAGTTTCCTGTTTTCTGATATATTGCTGCAGTACCTGAACCTTGTTGCTTACAGAACCTACTGGTCATTGCAACAACATATGAGACAACAAATAATGAATATGTTAATAAGAATACTACACAGAAGTAATGAAAATTGTGTTCAGATGAGGGATTCAGGGATATTGTGCAAGCTTTTTCCTGCCCTGTAGCTTATGATTTTACTCTTCAAGAAGTTTCTTAAAGAAAAATAAAAGATAAAAATATTTTTTCATAAATATGCATTTCCTTTTTACAGAGTTAGCATGAAACACTGAATTTTTGTATCTCCCATGATTGAAGTATGAGTAATTGCACATATAATTGAACTGCCAGATATAATTTCTCTGATTAGGAATGTACAGATTTCAGTTTGGTTTTCTAGCTTGAAACTGATCTAGCGTCATAGATTTGTTAGGTTAATATGATCTATTGAGATAGATTTCCATTGGTTTCCTCGTGCAAAATAAAGCCAGGCAATTCACAAACACTTAATTCTATTAAAGATTAATTCCATTAAAATACTGTCATGGTTCTGAAGTGATAAATGTGACAGCAATGGGCTCGATTCATGGGATATACTGAGTTTTACAAGTTGCATCTTTGAGGGCAGATCTTTCAGATAGGGAAATTTTGTCTGGATGTGGGCTAAAACCACACAAAGCACATACGATTTCAGGAAACTGGAACCAATCTATTCAGTATTAAACTGCCAGGGTGTGTGACTACACATTAAAGCTGTCAGCAAGTTATGGAAACATTAGAACAGACAGTAACAAAATCACTGCTTACTTTCTCCTGAAACTGAACCCATCTTTACAACTGTTTGCATCACTCTCAGCATCTACTTGTGATGAAGACTTCCTGACTCAAGGCTTTTTCTCAGTCATAATTTTCGTCATTCCCTGATGGCTTGTTCAGTCCCAGTTTAGTGAGACACAGCAGAGGAAAACTCTGGATATTTGGTACAGCACTCACACCACCCCAGACCTCTGCAGGAGCAGCAAGAGAGGACTGAAGGTGTTTAGTAAAAAAAAAAAAAAAACAAACCCAAAAAAACCCAAACAACAAACAAACCAAGAAACTAAAAATAAAGTCCCTAGTGCAACATGAGACAACCAATTATCTTTAGTATCTTAAACTCCACAGACTGAGAGTGAAAATAATTATATCAGCAAAAATTCCCTTTGTAAATCCTGCTTTCTAATGGAGAAATCACAAGGCCAAAGAGTAGAGGAAGGGTCATTGGAGCTTCTAAATTAAACTAGAAAATTAAAAACAACACCCCTGTCACAACAAACAGTAAAAGTTTCCAGTACAGTTTAGACCTACTTGAAAGGCTGGGAGACGTTATTGAAATTAAAAATACTGGTTTTGCTGAATTGAGGTGTAAAAACAAACAAGTTTTTCTAGAGCATATATATTCTTCTAAGTACAACCAATATAAAAAGCATAAACTCTGAAAATGATACTTGCAGGATAGGTTTAATTAACCTAATATGCTTCCAGTCTATCAACTAAATGGTTCAAATATATTCAGTATGCTAAATGTAAATAAGTGAGGCAGGGTTCATAAATTCAACATATTGCTTTGTTGTCTGTGAAGTTGTACTGATTTTCCAATTGGAGCAATTATAACCTTGTCATTTCTTTAATAAATCTTTTTATTAATTTTTGATGCATATAAATACCCAAAAGTCATAAATATGAACAAATAGCACAAAAAGAGAATAATACTGAAGAAAATGCAAATTATATTGGTTTATAATACCAACAATAATCTGCATTTCTAGAGCACTTTCCATTCAGTTGTCTCCAAACACCCTACAAGTATTAGTTATTTTCAAGGATTCTGTGAAAAGAGGAAGCATTAGCATCTCCATTTAAACTGACTTCATTTTTTAAAGTGCCTGCTAATTTGGGACACCTGTTTGGAGAAGGGGATGGCTAAAGGAGAAATGGACTACGAATATGAAATTCTGAACAATCAATAATAAAAATGCCTCTCTTTTTTTGCCGTTGATTTCCTTAAGGATTTCCTGGATCATTGGGAGAAGAGGAGAATTTAATCTTGTGTACGTCAGTAAAGAATACAGTCCCGGACTACTAATTTTCAGCCCCATTTTCCATCCACCTAATCATCTAGTCCTTGTGTTCTTGTTAGGGTTTGAATATCACTGCTGAGTAACAGTAGATCAAATTCCTCTGTTCCAGCTCCTTGTATGACACCTTACCCCTTGAGGTGTGCTATTTGTAGTAGAGCTAGTTGTCCAAGGAAGCTCTTTCTGAAATAACTATTGAGACAGCCTCATTCTGTCACCATGAATGAGACATAATATCTTCCCTCTGTCTTTTCAGATTCTATAGAAATTTGTCAAGTCTTCTTTATTTTAGGTTTCAACATTTTATTAAAAATAACATTATAATAAAACTATAATATTTATTATATGTCTTGAAAGGGACATATAGACAGTCTGATAAAACTTCCTCTTTGTGCAAAGTATTTGTCTGCAGAATAATGACATTTAAAAATATCAATACAATTATCTCAATAGACACATTAACAACAAGAAATTTATTTAAAGAAATAAGAATATAGAAAAGGAAAAAGCAAAAATAGGAGGCATGCCCTACTCAGAGAGCTGAATTTGTATCTGCTAACTGTAGTACATCAACAGACATGACAGAAAACTGATCCAGCAGTTATTTCAAGACCATGTAACCCAAATTCATACTCTGATGTTGGGGAAATGTCCTGGTTTCAAGAAATTAAATGAGCCTTAATCATCTCAATTCACCAGTCTCTTATGATTTGTTCATATGATTTCACTCAGTAGTTTGATACGTTGTTTAAGAATATTCTGTTAAATAAGTAATATTTACAAAAATTTCTCTCGAGCCCTGCAGGGATAATAGAACATTATAACAGTTCCCTCACAGAGAAAGCTCTTAACTTTTAGCTCCTTTTCTGTTAAATCTGAAAATCAACTTGCCTTTCTAGCAGCACAGACACATTTATTCACTGTAGATCAAACACAGGGGTGTAAAACGATAAGGAAAATTTCAGGAAGACTGATAATGCTAGAGAGGACACTATAATCTCCAGAAAGAGAACCTGGAGTAGGAAACCTCTGTATAGGCTGTCTCACAACAGTTTGCCAGGATCATGACAATTTTACAAATAATTTTGAATTTTGTCCTGAGATCTTATGTACCTTCTGCAGTGCCCAATGACCCTGGGAGCTCTTCAGGAAGCCAGAGTACAATATACAGACAGAGATTCTGGCATCTTCTCCTTCACTTACTCTCCTTTGCTTGGTTCAATCATAGTACATAATATTGCTTAAAAGTCATAACCTTTAACAGAACTTATTTTTGCAGAAAGATAATGGATCACACAAGATGTAAATATCACAGAAAAGTCCCTTTCAATGCCCATACCTACATGCCCATGCGTAAAAAAAATCTTGGCATTGACTGATGATGTCTTCTAAATATGACAGATCATGAATTTCTAGCTCATTTGTTTCCTTCTCTTTCATAAAAGATCTGCTTATCGGCTATGAAATTTACCTAAATAAAGATTGTGTGTGGAGCAGATTTTACGCCTTTAATTATGAAGAAGAGTTAGTTAACGTTGTTGTACAAGCCTTCCCTCTGTTGCACACTGATTCCGCTCAGCCCTTAGAGAAAAAAGAGTGCCTACAAAATGGGACTGCAACAAGCAAGGCAAGCCTGTGTGGGGACCTGTTGTAAATGTGTAGCCTATGTGGATCTGTGGAGCTTTTCTGGCAGGCTTTTGAGCCTGAAGAGTCCTGAGTTCAAGTGTGCTTGTTGGGAGATCTTGATTGCAAACCCCTGTTTTAAGAAGGTGAGCTGGTCGTTCATAATTTGGGGAGAAGAGGGCTCTGAATTGCCTTGCCTTCAGGCCTTCTGACTGCAGCGGTGGCAGGTCTGGCTTCTGTTCTGAAAAGAGAAAGGATTTTTTGCCAAATTTTCTAACCCGAGTACCTGCATTGTTACATGCTTAGCACTGACATGCAAATACTGACGCTCATACATATGTATGAATATGTCAGTGTCGGTCTTCAGCCGTGGATAGCTGTATGCTTGACTGGCATGTGTGTTGCTGATTACTTGATTCTTGGATTCCAATGATTTTTTGAGACAGCTGAAACCCCAATTTTTTTGCATTTTGTTTATTTAGTGAAGTATCAAAAAAAGAAGAGAAGGCGAAGGTTGATTTAAGTTTGGAGTTTTGTTTTTCAAGGCTTTTTTTTTCTTTGGCTTTGGTGTTTTCTCTTAAGCTGTGTTTCAGCTTGCAGCAAGTGGTTGGCCACCCCTACCCTTCTGGTTCCTTGCTTTCTTTTACACTCTTCCAGAACATGTTTCATGCCTTCCCTCTTTCTTGTTTAGACTAAATTAGCCAATGAACAACCTGACCCAGCTGCTTAGCTGTTCCCTGATCTGCATTTTACTTCTTAATGAGCTCAGAGTGACAAGCTATTTAGGCTGCTTGTTCCAGCATCAGCTCTGACTCCATCTGTAACTTTAGTGCCACTTCTTTGTCAGCAATGCCAATTACAAATGTGTGCCTTTCTAATTTACAGCACTCTAGTTATAACGCCCATGCTGTGCTCCGTGTGTTCTCTCTTTGCTTCTACTGTTTGTAGTCACCTGAGCAGACCTTCAGATTGTCAGAGCAAGGGTCTGCTACATGGCTGGCATTGATCAGCTATCTATAGCACCATATACAATTTGGCACTGCATAGATCGTTTGCTCCCTTTCATCTGCCCTGAATTTGGAAAGCTCTGTCGGTTCACACGGGGTTCTACGAACCTGTCTGTGCATTGATCCTTCTGTGAACTGGCAATCCTGGAGCAAATGTGTTCCCTCGCATATGATACCGCAATATGGGAAAAAGAATTACTTGCTATGCATCTGTAGGGCTATATTATATTTTTCTTGGCCTCCCCCGCATTCATCTGCAGAAAAATCTTAAATATGTTCCTCTTTTGCCCATGAGCAATAACTAGGACTTGATCCATTTCTTTGTGTGTATTGTTAAAAACACAGAACATCCTGAAGTCTCTGCTTAGTCAAGTATAATAGCAGTAAGCAGTCTCCATTTCCACTGGTTTATACTTTGGTTTGCTGAGCAGCTGAAAATGGATCTGCTCTTTTTTGTTGCTGTTACTGCTAGGCATGCATCTTCTTTGAACCAGTTGGTCTTCTCAGGAGTAAGACTCATATCTGGAAAGACGTTTAAGGGGATACAAAAGGAAACAGTGTTTGATTCATTAGATTCCAAATGAGACAGTTCCTCAGACTTAATGGCCAGTATATTTTACATTAATTAAAAGAGATACTTCACATTGTTCATAATCAACTTTCGGTTTTTCATTTCATCATGATTCTGTTGCTGTTCCAACTGGTGAAAAGACCATTATTATCTCTAGCCATGTCAGATAATACAAGAACAGTCTTAGACTGTGTGGTTTCATCTGATAACTCACTGTGATTGTGTTTGCTTCTGCTAGATTTTTTTCTCCCTGTTTGGAGCATTTCTTATAAAATGTGGAATACCCTCAATTTTTGTAAGCAGTGTGAGGAATGAGGAAAATCCCAAGAAATGCGTCAGGTGGGATTTGGTGTATATATGTTAAAGCAGGACAACAGGCTTCTGAGAGCTACCAGGCTACATTTCTTTTGTCAGATCCCATGTGGTGCTTTCAGCTGAAATAAGTGCACATCAGCCAAGGTATTCCTGAATTTACTAAACCCTTTCTCTCCCATCGATAGCGGAAATAGAATTTGGCTTGATGTGTAGTACAGAAAAAAACAGAGAAGTGAAGTATTTAGCATCTATTTCTACATTATTTTCTCTTCAGGTGAAAAAAAAAAAAAAAAAAAAAAGTAAAATAGTTACTCACAAGGTAAAATTTTAAAAAGATGTGTGTTACATTCACATATAACAACCAGAAACTACAATCCAGAAATTCTTAGCTTGTTTAGATCCTGAGCCTGTAAAACTATCCATGTAGACTGCTGAGTTCAGACACATTTTAAAAGGCTGTGTATGGTTTGTTTTTGAACCATTTATGATCAATCTAATAACTCTTCTGTTATTAGAAGAGTTATTCAGTCTTGCAGGAGAACAAAACAATAATGGACAAACTGCTTGGCATTTAGAGTTTCATGAACACCTGATAACAAAATTATGCAATTTGCTTAGCTATTAAAAATGCTATCAAATTTTCACATTTTCTCAGAACTTCTACTACAAATGCTTCTGCAAAGGTAACATATCTTTGGGAAAAGGCTGACATACACAGCTAGCATAGAGGAGAACTGAACACCATATCTAGTTTCCTATAATAAACAAGTATGGAAAATATAAGTTATGTCGATGTCCAAGTCTGTGACCTTTAATTTTTAATACTGTAGGATTCAGTTTGTTTATCTCTTCGTTGAAGATTCCTCACTGAAATGCCAGAAAAGCCATAATTCTAGAATAATACCATTAGAATTTGTGTTTGTGTCTCAGGAAATTAGAAATGCTTTTCTTCTCCTGTTTTGAGTAGCTCAAGCTCTTATAAAAGGGAAGAATTATAAATGTTTTAGTCTACTTTCCACATGAGAGATTGTGTTGATGTCTGTAAGTATCAGAGTTAAAAAACTTCTTTGAAATTAGCGTGGAACTCTACTCATATGTAAGGAGGAGTAGATCCTTTCTTCATCTATAAGTCTATTGCTAAGTAGAGTAAAACAATTTCTTTTAGATAAATTATTTTAGATGCAATAAGGAGATGTGATTCTCGTGACAAAGTCTGTTTTCTACTGCTGACCTCCTCCTCAGTCTCTCCACCCTCTTTTAGGGAACATGTTTTGGGGAGTGCTGGAGGGACAAGTGTTGAAGTGTATGGATCATGTTGTGGCCTAGCTATTCTTCAGCTGGTATGATGGCTACAGGGCATGATTACAAGCTAGCACAACTTAGGGCAGCCCCAAGGCTGTTCAAAATTGCACTGCGACTGAGCAGTCCCCAGATGGCCCCAGGAGCTGGGACTACATTTGTCACCATCTTCCATTCCTGCACTGAGAACCCTTTAGCCAAGGGAGGAAAACCTGGCAAGTGAATGCATCTGGAGACTTATGAATGTGTCATTTTTAAGTAGTCACTTTTAAGATGTATAGGATCAAGATTTCCTCATTAATTTCTATTGATATTACATCACTCGAAGAACTACTCTGTCAGGACAGATAATTCTTTCCCCAACCTTTTTTATTTTTTTTTCTTTTTTGTGTAGACACATACTTTTTTTCTTGTGGCCTAAAATTAATAAATTAATACATTTTAAGTCTAGAAATCCACATGACAATATTTTAGTTTAACTTCCTGTATAACACAGGTCATTTTGTATTCAAATTGATTTCATTCAATTTTACTCAATTTCATTCTGTAATTTCTGCATTGAACCCTATAACTTGCAGTTGAGCTAGAACATACCTTTTAAAAAGCTATTCCATATTGATTTAAGGACTCCCACTGAAAGAGAATCTACCATGGCCCTCGGTAATTTGTTCCAGTGATTAATTACCCTCAGTGTTAATATTGTGCATCTTATTTTCAATATCTCCCTCTTTTATTCCAGTAATTTCAGTGGGATATAGGAGATTTTTTTAGTGTTCTACAGAGAACTGCTTAGCACCTATATATTCTACCTGAAGCAAATATATTGTTACTCCCTTACTTCTCTCTTCCAGAGGTAACAATACACCAATAACGTTATGAAGTTTACTGGGTACTATAGACATATCTTTAAATAATAGGGGCTCAAGCATGACATAAAAACAGATCCTTATCTCCTGATGACTGCCAGAGAAACACTTATTTTACATGGAATGCAGAGGGTGAGCTTTTGCACGTGTCAGAGGGGCTAACACTCCAGGTACACTTTCTTCCTGGTCTGTACTTACAAGGAGGCAGACGTGAAGTCCTTCCCCTGAGTGTGCATCCAAAAATACTGTGATTGTGTCGGTCAGTTTGCAGAGCACAGAATTTTTCAGATCAGGATTTTTCAAGCATTTCCATAGAAGTTAACACGGTGATGGAGGTGGCTGGAGGATATCAGTTTCTCCCCTTAATTATAAAACATAAACTATTGCTAAAAGGAAGTCAAAACCTTTGCTTATTTGCAGGGTAATTGATGCTGTAAGAATAGCTGGTGGTTAAGAATTGGTTGTATCACCTTCAGTGCAGGCTAAAATCTCCTGTTCACAAATTAAACAGTACCGTTGGTGTATGTTTTTCTCTTCACTTCTTCATCTCCAAATGTGCTTTAGTCTTAACCTAGAGGGACCACCTGTGAGCAAGAGGGTAGTTTAGTCTCCATGCTTATTCACTCCTTGGTCTCTCTGCTGAGACTGTCAAGCCAAGAATGCCAATTAGTTCAGCATTAACAAGCCTCTTTATGTGTTCTATTGGGCCCAAGAATTGACAGCTTCAATTCTGATTTTCCTTGGTTATGTGGATTTATGTTAAATTCTTGTTTCTCATGAAAATGCTCTCAAGCCACTAGTTGGGCTGTAACTAATTGTTTCAGAATTATAAGTGGGCACAAATCAAAATCTGGTCAGGTTACCCTTGGATTTGGATACACTACCAAATCTAATCCGCACAGCTCATGCTTAACTATGCTTACAACACTCCTCTGAAATAAATTGTTTTGTCTGAAGCGGTGAAAGGTCTTAGCTTTATATTGGTGGCCATATATGGGCCTGATATGGAAGCTAAGAGTGGGGTTTGAAGAAAATCCTCTTCAGAGACAAATTCTGAAAAACGTACAAATTTTAAATCCATGCTCTAATAGACTTCTTTGTGCATTGACTCAATATTAGCCCATGCCCGTAAAAGTACTGCAAGTGCTGACTATTTATGGGCTATATAGGGACATTGTGCTTTCTCCCATGTTACTCTTCATACTTAGAAAGAGATTTGGGTAAACTCCAAAAAAACTATTCCGTCTTACTTCATAGTTCTCCTTCTCGTGTCTTCTCAAAACCCTCCGTCATGAGAACTACAAAGGAAAAAGCTGGCAATGATTAGGCTACTGTATTGCTGAGATCACCACCTATCTCAGGATCCTATATTTTCTCATTCCTTCCCTGTGCCAACCCCTCCCACTGAGCTCTTTTACTAGATGTGGCAGATGATACTTTTGTGCCTGTTTGTACAGGATCTGACCCCCCTGGGGTACAGGTTTATGGTGTAGATCCCCATGGTTCACAGTAAAACCCATATTCAATAATCTATAAGCGTCTGCAAAAAGGCAAAATCAGAGAGATTGTTTCAAGCTCTGCTTTTTCATGGGCTGTACGGCAGTAGTCAGCATGCCTGAAAAATGTCTCCATGCATGTTGTTTATAGCCGCATTGCATTAGTCAGCTTCCTTTAATAAATCAGATACAAGTTGTGACATGTTGTTAATTCGATCACTAATAACCTGCTCAAATTGCAAATCTATGTCAGCAGGTTGGTGTTGATTAAGTTGTAGTCACTACTAACATATTGTTTTAAATGACTGATAAATTTTATTTGCTGCCGTGATAGACTGCCTGCTCTGTTGTGGGTTGCGTTTTGGTGGTGTGGTGTGGGTTGGTTTTTTTTTGGTTTGTTTTTTTTTTTCCTCCCCTTGTAAGCTTAGAAAAATGACACAAATGGCCCTGAGGTGGTCCTCTATAGGCCTTTCTCTTCCTCTGTTTGCTGCACAGAGAGCTGGTAGCCACTAGAGGGGAGGAGACTGCCGGCTTTCCTGAGCGCTTCACGCTAGAGCTTGAAGGTGCAGAAGCTGTCACAAGACTGGTTGCCCAACGAAATGGTTTAAAATATGTTATGAAGGTTAGTAAAACATAAAAATAAAAAATGTTTTTCCCCCCTGCCCCCACTCCCCTTAATGCATTTGAAATATTAATTTCTCAGCACATCGGCTCTCTTTGAAGTCTTACTATCTCAGGTGATAACTGGGGGAGGGAAGAAAACCTATGGTACCAAACATTTAAAATGTTACGTCTGAAGGTAATGTGCTAAATCTTTCAAAGCAAATGTTTTATTTTCTATGCAAGGATACTGGCAAATTAGGGAGTGGTCTAGGAATAGCGAACATTTATTTCCTATGTGAAATGAGAAGTATTGATTTTATGTGTTTGAAGTTTCCAACCATTCTGTCCATTCCCCTCTCCCCCCCCCCCCGCCTCCCCCCCCCCCCCCCCCCCCCCCCCCCCCTCGCTGAACTATTGATGCTGAAGAAATGACTAAACTAGTGGAAAACTTAAGCATTGTTCTTACAAACTTTTTGAAACATATAGGTTGTGTTATACGTAACCAAATCTAAGACAGAACAGCAGAAATACTCATTTTATCATCTGTAGATGGATGAATATATATTTCTGTCTTTATATATACAGTCTGACCTTTTTATTTTATTTTTTAAAACAGAGTAAAATTCTTCGTATTGTTAAAGAGCTATAATGTAGAACTGTAGCTTGTTACACTTACTCTCCTGAGTGTAATTGCACTAAGATCATTCAGTTTCCATTTGGAAAGCCAGTGGCAATTACTGGAATACAATGTATCATGCATTTGCTCACTGGATATAAAACGTATATACTAATTCGCAATAAAATGTAACAGCTGTCAGTGCATTTTCTGCTCTGTTACTTCAATAAATTGGAACTCTGACTAGAAAATGGGAATATTGCATTTTTACACACTCCGTAATGTGTTTGCTTTTTGCAAATACAATTTATTTTTTTCATGACAAAAATTGTGGTTTGTTATTACTGCTAGTGGATAAATATTCTTATATCAGAATGAATTACACATGGTATCTGTAAAGAAGTAGTAATATTTTCTGCTTTTTATTGTAGCCTGTCTCCAGTAAACAAAATGCACTTAACCTACTTCTGTCACATACTGGGTGTATATTTTTTTTAGCCTGCAATGGTTGGGGGATGGGGGGAGTTTATTTTACCCTACCTTTGCAGGTATTTGGATAACTGGTTAACATTTTGTAGGAGGCTGTTATTTCTCTCTCGGATTTCATTTTATTTTTATAAACCTATATATAGATAAACAGTTCTGGAAGACAGTTATTAACCATGATTCCTCACATTATGAACTAGTGCATCTGAGTTTTATTTAAGATAAAATGCCTGCACATTTGTGTAATTTTCTTACTTGAGGTCAGACTTTTCACAGATAATTAGCCTTTTACACACTGTGAAATCAACCTGCATTGGTTATTTGGCTAGACTCTTTGCTTCTGTTCTTTATTTCCCAGAAGGTTAACGTGCTGAAAATCTAGCTGCAAGCACATAGTACTGTCTCTTTGTGTTGCTAATTATCCCGTTGCATAATTATTAATATCAGGAGCAGGAAGAGGAAACAAGCACACCAAATAGTCGTGAATGCTAGTGTTCTGGCAGGAAGCTAGTCCTGCATTAATAAAATGTGCCTGTGCCAATATCACAGAAGATAGGAGCGTTCCTTGTTAAGGATCATTTATTAACTGAGATCATCTTTTAGTTCGCCTTGGGGTAATGACTAATGTCAATGGCAAATTTCACAGTTGTCTAGAGAAATGAATTAAATTTGTAATAAAAAGCCCTTCGGCTTGTTGTACATGTTCATTTATTGGAGTAGTTGAACTAGGAGAACTGTAAGGCAACCAAGAACATTGGCTTAATTTTCCTTACATATAATAGTGACCTTTAGCTTCATATTGAAAAAGTTACCTATTATAGACTGGTAAATTAAATGAGAAGTTCCTCTAATGCAAAATAAACTAAGTGACTGAGCTAAGTTAAACGGCCCTTAAGCTTATGATTTTTTTGGCAGAAACAAATTCTTTTTTTTTCTACATCTGTTCTTCTAAAGGTGCTTTGGTGTCTAATCAGTCAGATAAAACAATATGAAGTGGGATGCCAAGAAGCAGTTAAAAGCCCATCCTGAAGGATACCAGGATGATTGCAAACTTGGGATAGTACAGAGACATTTTGCATATTGAAAGTGTGTTTTTATTTGAAAACTTTTGAATGTTCTCTATATGTCTTCTTTTCTATAAACTCAAAGCAACATGCATCAATTTATAAAAAGGGTAGGTTGGTGGGTTTTTAATTTATGTGTGCATTAAAAACCAGAAGCAAGTCTTAAAATATTGTCACTGCAGAGAATAAATATGAAATTGACAGGAAAATATCAAAATGTAAGGAGAAATGTCATGCACTGCAGCGCAGATGGAATGAGAATTAAAATCATCCTCTGCTCTTAGGTCAAAGGACAAGAGAGTTTCTGATTTCAGGGTATATATTTTAGTCTTGGGAAAGATCAGCTCTGTCCCACCAGCAATTTAATACAGAGTGTATTTAATTGTTAGTGTGGTAGGATTCTGTCTCTCTAAGATATACCACGCCTTACTGAACACAAGAAAAATATGGGTAAAATTCCAGCAGACAGCAATACAAAAATCCTGCAGCTGTTGAAGGAAAATGGAGGTGGGAATACATTTACTTTGCCATCAACACCTAGTTGGACTCAGGATGTGCTCATGTGTTGTGTATAAATTCTTCATTTAATTCTGTGTAGTAGGTGTTTTTGTGTGATCTGGTGGTAAAATCCTGTGCTTATTTCCATCAAATTTAATACGACAGTCATCTAACTTCTTTACTCTCAAGGATCCTGACGTTCTGAAAGTTTTGTAGATGTGAAATTCTCTATCTGCACTATGCAGTAACAAACAAAACAAAACAAAAAAAAAAAAAAACCAAAACAAAACAACCACAACTTTTGGAAGTTTGGTAAGATGCTGCATATTTTAGTGGATACTTTCTCCATAAAACACTTTTCTAAATAGTTTGTCAGGTGAATAAAAGGATGTTCTTACTCTAACTGACTTGGCTTAGCAAGAAATTTTGAGTGACTAGTAAAATCATGAAAATGCAAATGTCAATTCTTAACAGCTCCCAGGGCAAACTGTAGGTTGTTAACAGAGATACGGACATAGGGAGTTTTTAAGGAATTTTGGCAACTCTTGTCTACATTATTGTTGTGTGACCAACTCAAGAGTGAATTATTTCAAATGTAAAATTAGGCTGTGGAGAAAAGGATATAGTCAAGTGTAATATCCAGAGACTGTAGTATATCCACAGGGAGTCAGTGTTGCCGGGGGTCCTCCTTGCACCAGTCAGCTAATGGACCCAAACTAGAGAGGCAGAAAATAGGGAGTTAAATGCAGAGTTACAAAGCTGCTAATGGTTACTGTTTATTTTTTCTGACAGAGAAGGTCAACTTTAATTTTGTATCTGTCACATGCCTGAATTCTAATGTATCATCTTAGCAGCTTTTAAGAATATTCCAGAGACGGTTACCAGAAGATAATGCAGAAATGAAGCATGGTGGTGTTCATAAGTGGGGGAGGGAAAGGATAGGCTTACATTGTCCTTCGGTGTAAATCATTGCTAAGTTTAGTGGGACAACTGTCTTTCTTTAAAGTCCAGATTAATGTTCATTCTGCAGACAGGATGATAACTAATTCAAGAAAAATTGTCATCTCCACAGCTCTGAGTAAAATCTGAAAGTTCATTTTTTACTTTATTTTTTAATCCAGAAAACTATTTTAGAATATCTCTTTCCTAAGCAGTAAAAAAAGAGTGTTATTTAGATGTATGTAGTGAGATTGCATTTTCTCGCTAGCAAGCATGTACAGTAGCAAGAGACTTTCATTTCAAAAAGGCTCTTCTAAAATCTAGCCATTGAAAGTTGTGAATATGGTAAGCACTCCCTGTGTTTTTAAAATAAATATTCTAATGCCTGCTCAGAATGTGGGCATGGGTATGTAAAAAAAGTGTGGCTTACATTCAGTTTTCAGTATGTTGACTTAAGGTGGTTTTATTTCGAAGGGGAAAAAAAAAAAAAAAAAAAGTATAATCAAAGCTAAAACTTGACTTAAGCATGACAAAAAACCTGCTAATGTTGGAGTTGATAAAGACAGTGACTGTATACAGGTACTTGAAAATTTAAATATGCAATTCTATGAAGAGAATTAAGATATGTCTTTATGTTTAAGGAAATGGAGAATATCTTACACCTAATTTCTTCCACAACTTTTTTCTGGGAGGTTTCTGACTGATAATATAAAGCACCTTTTAAAGAATTCAGCCAAACGAATGACCTTGCAGGCAGGAATATGAAACTGTGCTGTTGTTATTATTATGCAATTATACGAAATGATTGAATTTATATATTTTTTTTAAAGTCAAGAACTATCATCAGCATTTACAGAATGAATACCTTGAGCACCTGCAGCACTTATCAAACTGTTTCAGAAATTTCAGTTTGAGGCATATCTGAAATTTAAGCTATCCTTAAGCAAGTTGCCCAGATATGGATTTAAGCAGTTAAAAAGCTGGCTTGCTTTTTTGCTTTTTGTATTGTTTTATTCTTTTGCAATTCTGTTTGTCACCTTTAGGAAAAGATCTTTTAGTCTCTGTTCTCTAAGCTTTCTGTTTACTTAAACTAAATTTGGTATTTTCTACCAAGAGCTATCTTCTTTTCTGGGTTGGTTTGTTTTTTAACAATTCCACTGACACCCCCACCCCCCACCCCCCACCTTTGTAAACTGTAGTATTTACTTTTCACAGCCTTAGCTGACCAATAAGTAAAACAGCATGGGAGGAATACAGCAGATATGGGTGGGGCTCTCTGAAACACATTCATTTCTGTGCATTTCTCTACTGTGGAATAGACTTTATGCTTATTCACAGAGAGGGAGTTTAGAAATGTTTTTAGAAAATGCAGATGTGCAAAGCATTCTTAATAAGGATGGGAAAAGAGTTTTCACTCCCCTTTTAACCACTCTCTCACCTCAGCCCTTTTCAGCATGTAACCTTATTCTCTGTGGGATTACTTGGATGAAAACCAATTAGAGAACTGCTCACACAATATAAATGCATACAGATTAGTACAGATTGAACAGTACCAATGCCAACTAATCATACAGTATATAAAGTCCTAAACAATATAGATATTAAGGAATGATGGGGAAATGAACTCATATTGTTATAAAACTGAGCACAAAATGGAAACAGCATAAAACTGTTTATTTAAATAATAAATAAAATATAGGTTTTCTATTCCCCTCTCCTTCTTTTTTTTTTTTTTTTTTTTTTTCTTTCCCTTTGTGGCAATCTGCCCATAGACAAACTAAGTATACCAAAGAAAAGTCAGCCTACATATTGTTCTGGGTATTCCCCATGCCTTCGTGGTAACATTACTTCATTGTTGTTGTTTTTCGTCCTTTAACTGCCTGTCCCCTCGATAACCTCGAATGCAGTGCTTATTCTCCAGCTGGGACGAGAATGAGAAAATGGTCTCCTCTGAGGAGGATGGTTGCCACTACAAAGGTGTCTGGGGGTGACAAACAGAGACTGTGAATATAGCTGAGTTATTTTAATGCATGGCCCCCAAGGACTGTGAGACCTGAAGGGTTTGTTTTGCTGAGTGAAGCCCACAAGAGGATGACTGCAGAACCATGAGATCAGCCATTGTTTCCCTTTGCGTTGGCGTTGTCAATTCCTGACATTCCAGGGAGGATATTTTGAGGAAAATATAGTACTTTTTTCTCTTCACGCCTGTTGCCCAGCAATGAAAATGGAATGATGAGAAAATGCAAGTCTCCTTCAGGTTTCATGCTCTCTTCATACTGCAGTGTCTGTTCTGATGTGCCTACAGCCTTGGTCATTTTTTAGTTCTTTATCTTTTTCCTGCTTTTTCTGTTATTATTAATAGGAAATCGTTTTTATTATTAAAATTAGAACTAGATTTTCTGACAAGGAGCAAACTCTTCTTGCCTCCCTTCTGTGATGTTTCTTTGTTATATGTAAACATGGTGAAACCTTATGACTTTTTAAAGTAATATCACAGGCCATTTTCAGTCTGTTCCTAATTAGAGCCATGTGAGGTACTCATTATTTACTTTAATATTGAAAGGGCTTTTTAATCCTTGAAAAACATTTTGGCAACAGTCGTGAAATAATGTGTTAGAATTTTGAGTGGTCTGCTTCATATCTTCTCATGGGTGTTTGTCTGACTGATCTCTTAGCTGCTGAACTAAAATGTCCACTTACTATTATAGCAAAAGTGGGAGAGGAAGAAGTCTATCTAGATATAGCTACAAACCAAAAGTGAAAGATAAAAACACACATAAAAGAACTGAGTCATACTCAGATTGGCAAAAAAACCCCTCAAGACAACTAAAGGAAATGGAAGTTTACAGGAGAGATTGGTGTATACATTGGTCTTCTCCAGAACAGCTGTCATTTTTAGACCAGCAGTGATTATGCATTGAATTTTAGTCTGAAAGTGTTTACTATAGCATTCAGAAAAAAAAAGGCTAATTACTGTAGTAACTCCCTGTACTATATGGTGTCTGTTTGTCTCTAGCTTCAAAGAAGAGAGAAAAGAAATCTCTGCTACCATGGTTATTACATAATTTTAGCTGGATTTCTGTGCTCCAGTTTTAATAGAGATGTGCAAGATCTCAAATGCCCGCATTCATTAAGCTCTCACTGCTCAGTTGTGTAGCTGAAACCTGGAACCAAACCCTGACATGTGTGCTCAGGTACTAATTATGTCCAAACATCATTACTGGATAGGCCCTTGTGCATGTGACACCCTCATCGAATGGTGTCTAGCTGCCATCATTTTTTTAGCTGGAGTAGTCTAGTAACGATTCTCCTGTCATGAGAGAAAGTCATTTAGAAGTGATGGAAAGAAAGAGGAAGAGCTGGTGGAGAGGCTGGTACCTACACGCGGTGTGACTTGTTAATGCCACAGAGCAGGAGAGGGCAGCAGGGACCCACTGTCTAGTCTAAATTCACGTAATCTACTCCTCCCTCCATGGTTTGCTCTAGACCTACAGGCTTTGGGGGCTTACCTGATTGTTTCTTTTGGTGGAACTTTTCATTTCTGACCTCAGATGAAAATGCATATCAGCAAACACGAGGGACTATGTTGGGGATTCTGGATTTTGCCTGGAGATGGTGTAACCAGGGTTATCCATGCCAAGCCTCTGAATTTGAAGGAGTATTGACTTTTTCTATGAGAAGTTCAGACCTGATCATTTGAACTTTAAAAAATAGTCATTTCTTATCATTAATATGAATAATTTCTCAGATTTTCCAGAATGAGGTTTAATTTTCCTCAAATGCTTTACCTTGCCCCTGCCTCATTACTGACCAGCCCATCTTGGTCCAGCTCTACGAAGGAATCAGCTGCCCCCGTTGCATTGCTATGGAGTACCAAACCCCAACCCTCCTCAAAAGGCAAAAACGTGCCTGTTCAGTTGATCTGAATGTTTAAGCCACATGAGGAGATGTTATTACTTACTATAATAACCAACACTGCAGATGGGAAGTTTTCATTTAGAGCACTTTGCCACATCACCTATCACACCAAGTTAAATTAAGCATAATTTGAAAGGAATTATTGCCATCTAACAAGCAGGACTATGTTATGCAGATGGTCACCGGAGATTTATTTTATTTTCCTATCTGTCACAGATTTGTCAAGGACCATTCAGGGAACTGAGGCATCACAAGCCCAAAGGGTTTAAAATAGAGAAAAACCTATTAGGTCATCAACTCCTCCCTTCTGTTAGGAGAGATTTGTTACTGACAGCATAGACTGAAGTGCTTTGTCCAGTCCAATTTTTAATGACACTTGCTGTTGTCTAGGAATTCTGGCAGGAGAAACAATGTTTTACAGGAAAAAAAAAAAATAAAAATCAGTGGACAAAGAGTACTAACATTGGAAATTATATGGAGGTTAGAGGCTTTATGTGAGTTTTCTGCAGATTCAGAAAACACTTGTTCAGAATCAGTGAAAAAAGTCTGGGTCAGCTGAGGGAAGATACCCCAAGCTTTTGAACATAGACCATAAATGATAACAGAGCATTGATTTTTTAACAATTTTTATGTTGTTCTATAAAAACGTATCGGTAGAAGAAAAAAAGTAAAGGATGGAGGGTTGCATTTGAGTGGACAAAGGAGAAAATTGGCTGCCAAGGGTAATAGAAGTACAGTGGAACACTATTTCTGTTTCATGTACAGGAGGGTATAAGAAAGCAGCATGCTGTTTACTGATTCATCTCAAAAAGCATGCTGCATCCTGAAAACCTGCCAGAACTAACAAGACATCATGGGTGAATTCCTGTTCCTAAAGAAGTAAGCAAGAATCTTGCCACTGACTCCCTTGGGGTTAGGATTTCACACAATAGTTGAAATTTTTGTTGTGCAGTGCAGAGCCGAGGGGTGGCTGGAACTTTGACTCATCAATGTGCACACATGGTATTGTATTGGGAAGTGAAATGTAGGGAGAAATCAAAGTCTGGGTTGCTTTCTCTACCATCTCCTGACTGGGTCTCATTTCTACTAGGCTGATACTAATCCCAAACATTTCTTATGATTTTGCATTCCAGAGAACAATAACCTACCTGAAAGACTGTATTTTCTCTAATTCCCTTTTAATATCCTGTTCATGTTCCTGAGTGTGTAAGTAAGTAATTGATATGTTATTGTTATGCTTAGACTTCAGGGGTATTTCTGAAAGCTATCTTCAAGGAAGTGGTGTCAGGGAATCATGTGAATGGTGAAGGAAAGGAATGCCATAGCTAACTACCTCCTGTGACCAATAAAGCTCTGTGCCATGCTCTTTCAGATTTCACTCTTTCATTGATACTGTCAGTTCCAGGCTTCCTGCTGGTCTTATGTACTATCTGGGCTGTGGAGGAGGGGAGGCAAAACTGTCTTATTTGGTGGGGATCCTGAAGATCAGGCTGAAGACCTTGAGTGGATTAGTGGTCTATGCCTTAGTAGATTCAGTGCTGCATTTTGTACTATTTGGAGTATCTGTATGTGCCCTGGATTCTTTCATAACACTTACCTGAGCAATAAATTTCATTGAGATCACTCTCATCCCTGGTTTTAATAATTCAGTTTTAATATAGAACGAATTATAAATATGGCCTCCTAGTCAAATCATGAAAGTGGTTCAGCATATGTGTTCATGAAAACCTCACATTTTCTATAGGTTGTTCACCCTCCAATGCTAGAAAGTCTGGAGTAAAGAAAAAAATACTGTTAGAAACAGTAGAAATAATGTATTTCTGAGTATAAAGTGTTTGAGAGGGCAACAACTTGATATTATTTTGCTTCATCATTTTCAAAAATCTAAGTTTTTCATTTATTATATTTCCCACATCAAAAGATAAAAAGTTATTGTCCATTTTTATATGTTTCTGATACCCTGGGAACTGTTAAATAGAGCAATTTCATACTACCCAGAAGTAGAAAAAATATATATAAAAAGAGATAGTATCTTTTAACAATTGAGGATAATGAATTTAAAAACCAAGACATTCTCAGCCAAGATTGTCATTCATACAAACTTTCTACTTCTTTTATCCATTTTTCACTCATATACCAGAAATACCTTTTAGCAGTTTTAGTCATCCAAGAACATTCCACACCCAACTGTTCATGTGAACATAGCATGGCTATAGGGAAACCTATATATAAAACCCCCAGTCTTGTTACAAAACATTTTTTCTTAATAAATTGTTCAATGGGATGAAGAAAGGAAGACCATGTTTGTCACTTGTCTTGCTCAAGGCAACACAGCTGCTAACATGAGGTGGACACTGAGGAACGGGTTGTCTCTCTAATGTAGTTCACCTCTTGTTCTCTACTGGAAATTTAGGATGGCTTCCTTAAGAGCAGTTTACAATATAGATATGTTAGGTTCTTAAGGTAGCTGACCAGGTTTCTACCCTGAAGTCATGAGTAGAATTATGGAAAAAATAAGAGCTGACTAGTTCTTGTTCTTACTGAAGTTGGCTGCTGGAGCCTGTAGTCTTGTAAATGCTGTACTGCAGAAGAAATACTATGGGTGATCCTGCGTCTGAGGGCAGAATGAAAATACTGCTAGTAGGATACAGCTGTCCTTAATTCAAGTCATTGCTCCCAAATGTCCAGTAATAGCCACCTACTGATCCTAGCCCAGCTGGCAGCATGTGCATATGAAAGTCTCTGTGGAGATAAACAGCAATTAAATCACAGAGAGAGAGAAAGCAATTGCTGTTGAAGAAGCTAAAACTGAGAAATACCATGAAACCAAGTTTCTACTGCATGTGGGACATTGTTTCTTATAGGATTCAGGCTGCCTGCACCAAAGTAAAAAACACTGATCACCTAAGCATATTGGGTGTGGGGAGAGGATAGAGCTGGATATGATTTACACTGTTCAAGGCCACAGAGCCTGTGCTGCTGTGATGGAAAGACATATGGTGCTTGCTTGAAGCAATCTGAATACAAGCAGAGGTCAGTCTTGCACTGGTGAACAGTAGCTTGTATGTGGATACACGGTGCTACTGGCATTCAGCAGTGGCTAGCACAGCTTGTTTTTCCATTGTGGACATTATTGAATCGGGGTTACAAGATAAAACTGTGCTCATCACTGGGGAGGTTACCCTGAAAAATGTATTTGTCTGCATCAATGATAGTATAATTTCTGTCATAGGAGCCTCGTGCCTTTGTTAAGAATGTGTGTTTCACCAAAATATGATTCTACTAGACACTGCATTCTTGTGGCATTTAAAGGAAATAGAGTGGGATAATACCCAGGAAATTCCTGCTTAGAGAATGGAATTTACTATTTTGGATATTTACATTAAAATATTTTTTCTTCTATAAAAATGTCTGTGAAGAAAAAACCATCCTGGAGTGAAATGTTATTTACCTATATAGAGGATTTTTACAGGAATTTTGTTTTCAGTGAGTTTGACTCAGCCAGCCTTTCTGTTGGTTAGCATTTGGATTTTGTTAAAAATCAGAATTTATGTTTCTCTTTCTCATGCACTCTCTAAGTTTAACTCACATAGAGCCACTAAATGGTAATTTTGTTTCCATCCTGATACAGTAAAAAATAACCTCTTCGTATTAAGATGACTTTGCTTTTTTGTAAAGATGTGGCATGCAGGTCAAAATCAATATGTATCCAAATCCTTTGTGGCAAGAAAAGATGGATAAAATGCTTTGAGACAAAATTTTAAAAACAAACACTGTAATTAGCTTTTATTTAGTCTTTTTTTTTAAGACAATGATTTTCATTTCATATGGAAATGTAGATTTCTTCAGAGTAATTTCATGTTCTTTTTGGTTTAAAGCAACTTTTTTCCTTTGATTACTGAAATATGCAGTTCTCTCTATTTAACACGTAATACGAAATCAACATACTTCCCCCTTCCTTTTTTTGCTGATGACAGTCAGCAGAAATCGTGTTCCAAAGTGCCCTGAGAACAAGGGCATTGATCTCAAGTGAGACTCTTGTGCCACCTTCCCCTTGTCACTTTCAGCTGTAATTTGTTAAGATATCAGCTCTAAATTATTAAACACTTTATAAGTATAAATAATTCAGCAGTCAACAAATAAAGTGACAGCCCATTAATCAGTTTCTGTACATGTACATAGGTGGCATGCTGTGGTCTGTGCTGGGGTATGAATTCTGCTGAGGTCCGTGTGCTTTGCAGCAGCATTGCTTCTTCTCACCTTAGGGAAAGGTTTGCGTGCATCTTCTAGGCTTTTCATCTGTTTGCACGAGATCAAAGAAATTCTTCCTAAACTCCAGGCAAGGTCTGCAGCAAACTTTGACCACACTGATATGAAGTCTTTCCTTCTGGCCAGGGTTTAAATCTTCCAAAGGCCAGCCCAGCTTGGGAACACCAGAAATCAGGCACCAGAAATCATGTCACTGCAAACAGACACAATCCTCCTGACAGCAAGACCACCTCTTTCAGGCATCACCTGAATGAGAGAAGCAGTGTGTGAATCAGGTTGAGATTCTTGTATAATGTCCATAAGGCCAGGAACCATCCGCTTCTCAGAATCTCAGTAAAGTTCTTGTCACACACAAGCAGCATGTATCAATGAAAAGCTGTTGTTAGAACACTGCATATTCCAAATGCAATGTATTATTAGGGTTTGTTGGTACAAAGAAGGCCTATTTCATGCTCCTGAAATTCTACCAAGAAGCCATCAGTAGGCACAAATGTACTTGTCTCCTTGGAAAATTAAAAAAAAAAAAAAAAAAAAAAGCCCTCAGATGTTGTTATTCCAATATACCATGAATATTCTAGGTAAACCTGTGTGTGAGGATTATGCACTGTGCTTAGCCATGTTGATATTTTGGAAAAAATCTTCACTGGAAAATGTTTGAAGAAATGCTGTGTGGATTTTTGTGTTTTTAAATCACTGTATGACAAACATAAATGTACAGTGATTGCCTTTAAGCCTTCGTTTTCAACACTGCATGTGTTGCAAATTTGGATTGGCAGTAAAAAGTTTCCTTGGGAAGAACAGGAGAAATGGTTGTTTAACAGCTTTCCATTCTCATCTTGCATAGAAAGACTGGGAAATTCTTGTTGTAATGGAGAGACTACAAAGAGGCAACAGAAATGATCCTAAGTCAAGGATCAATCCATCAAATATAGGAAAAGATTATGTATGTGTCAATCTCTCCTGCTTTTTGATGCAGAACAAATGGATGTTACCCTTGGTAAATGGTTTATATGAATGCCAGTGCAGCGTTTTAATAGAACAGGCCAAGGACAGGGAGACATCAGACTTCAGCACAGTCAGGGTTTCTTGCTGGATAAAGCACTAGACTGGAACTTGCAAAACCTAAGTTCTGCTCCCACCAAACTGTTAGATGACCTTGAGCAAGTCACTTCACCCCTACACAGCACCCTTATAAAACCATGATAATGATATTGACCTCTTTTGTGACAGAACGGTGAGGTCTAGCGGTTAAAAGTCTTGCTTAAGAGCAAGGTGGTGGTGTTGTCCTGTGCATAGTTGGAACTTGGATGATACGATTTTTGGACCACAGTCATGCAAGTGAAGAGATTCTAAATTACACTGGTGATTTAATTTGCATAAGTGCTTGAAAACAGAAAAGTGAGCACCTGTGATGGAGCTGGTCTGAATAATATATAGCATGTAAGTGCAATGGCAGTAA